>NC_044042.1:2100000-2324012 GCF_901765095.1 Microcaecilia unicolor
AGCTACAAATACAACCACCAGTAAAAACCTGTAAATAACAATCCCTTCCCCCGCTTCCCTGAGATTAGCTTGTAGGAACACGAAGAACTAGGGTATGAGATCTCGACTCTTATGACCCCGATCCCAAACCCAACATAGTATCCAAATGCCCACCCACCCCCAGTGCACCCCGTCCCAGCCCTCCTCCCCTTCCCATATAGCTATGCAGACAATCCTCCTCTATTCCAAAATGGCACAGTCCAGATATTTAAAAAGCGTTTGTCGTTTAGGATAATTTCAAGCACCGTAATATTCCCAAAGCATCACTTACTATGTTGTAATACATGTAATTCATTGCGCCTACCAAAATGTAGGGAACGGTCCTGCAACCAGTAATTCAAAATACATTTAATACCAAAAAACTCTTTCCCCTTTCCTATGGAACCCATTAATTAATATGTACTAAAGAGAGCACCCTCCATAGATAAAAGCAAAGGGATGTTGCAGATAGTTGAGAAGAGGCACCCAAAATGCCCAGATCTTCCTATAAAGCCATATGCCAACCCGCTTGGAAGGCTCTACGCTGGGGATAACAGACACAATGAATCACCCCATGTTGAACAACCAAAGCTGGGATTGGGGTTATCAGAGGAAGGCCAAATCACACAGAGCAGAGACCCACCCACCTCCCCAGTTCAAGCCGCTTGTACGGAATTATAGATGGTAGTGGGTTGCAGGGGCGTAGCCAGATCTTGGCGGGAGGGGGGTCCAGAGACCAAGGTGAAGGGGGTACAGTTTAGCCCGCCTCCCCCAGCCTCCGACCCCCTCCTCCCGCCACCACCAGGTACCTTTGCTGGCGGGGGTCCCCAACCCCCGCCAGCCGAAGCCTTCTTCAGCGCCGGTCTCCAGCACCTTCGCTGATCTGTTTCTGTCAGTCCTGGCTCCTGACGTCCTGCACAGGGCTACATACAGGACGTGCACGCAGGATGTCTGGAGTCAGGACTGACAAACAGATCAGCGAAGGCGCCAGAGACCGGCGCTGAAAACGCCTTTGGCTGGCAGGAGTTGGTGACCCCCGCCAGCAAAGGTACCTGTTGGCAGCAGGGGAGGGGTGTCAAAAGTAGAGGGGGCCAGGGCTAAATCTGTGGGGGCCCGTGGCCCCCACCTAGCTACGCCCCTGGTGGGTTGATGCTGTGAAGCAACAGTTTATGCCGAGAAATAGATATTTGGCCCAAAGCATCACCTTAAAAAAAAAACAGCCAGAAAAAGAAACAGGAGCAAACTATGAAAATAACTGACAAGTTGAATATACGCAGAACGATCCAATGGCGGAAAAGAAAACAGCTGTTCCTCATTTAAGAGATCCATTTTCTTCTTAACAAATGCTCCAACAGGCAGATGCTCCGAAGCAAACGTGGGCGCTAGAGACCATTGGTATTGCACTAGCGCCTGCGTTCTCCGGCGCACAATGTTCAGAGGCCTCTGCCGCGGGGAATAACAAGCTCACCCCAGATCAGTGCAAGAAGCATGCTACTGTATGCAAATGGGCCCATTTCCTATTTCCCCCAATGCTCCGACGACAGCACCGTTTGGAAGGGTGCAGTAAACCCTACACCAGCTCGGACAGCTCTCCAGACACCCTTTCTTCTTTTGCTTCCCATCTTGGGATTCATTAGCAGGATTTGCAGGAGGAGAAATACGACAGGGTTGGAAAGGGGAAAGAGCGCTCAGCCGCCACTTGTTCAGCCCCGCCCAGAAGAAAACCTTCATATAAAAGTACATACATGTTGCCATACTGGGACAGATCAAAGGACCATCAAGCCCAGCATCCTGTTTCCAACAGTGGCCAATCCAGGTCATAAATACCTGGCAAGATCCCAAAAAACTACAAAAAAAAAAAAAAAAAAAAAAAAACTTTCTATACTGCTTATCCCAGAAATAGTGGATTTTCCCAAGTCCATTTAATAACGGTCTATGGACTTTTCCTTTAGGAAGCTGTCCAAACCTTTTTAAAACTCCGCTAAGCTAACCGCCTTTACCACATTCTCTGGCAACGAATTCCATTGTTTAATTACACGTTGAGTGAAGAAAAAATTTCTCCAATTCGTTTTAAATTTACTACATTGTAGCTTCATCGCATGCCCCCTAGTCCTAGTATTTTTGGAAAAGCGTGAACAGACGCTTCACATCTACCCATTCAACTCAGGGGCATTGCTACGGGTGGGCCTGGGTGGGCCCAGGCCCACCCAATCTCAGCTCAGGCCCACCCACGCAGCTAACAACTCTCCGGTCCTCTTCCTCTTAACTACCACATTTTTTTTTAAAGTGCGGGCCAGGTCCTGATCCGGAAGTGGGTAGGCGTAAGCATTGTAGCACTGCACGTCGGCACTGCTACTCTGTCGCTCACTCTCCGTCCGGTTTCACTCTGGAATCTGCTGCTTTGCGCTCCTTCTCCACACTACAGTGCGCATGATGGCATCGCAGTGCTGCTGCCACCCAACACCCAGCTCCAAACCACTAGGCAGAGCGGCAACTTACCAGGGGTAACCTCCTCCTCGCCACCCAAATTATGCAGTTCTAACTCCCCCCTCATCATGGACAACTATAACAGACGAGGCATTGAGAAGAGGGTCACTGACTTTTGATAAACTGGTTTTGGAAAAACAAGGCGAGTGATCCCCAAACGTTCTCTCTTTACCCATTTGAAGTCTCAGACTGGCTGAGTTTCATGGGCTGAAGAGCCATGAACAAAAGTTGCTAATTATTGTACAACAGTCCCTTGGCCACTTCTCATTCTACAGCCAAGCAGCATTTGGTTGGGAAAGGACAAAAGCATGCTGAGCTTTGTTGTGGAAATCCTGGTTACCTGGTAAGTGGATGCTATAGGAACCTTTTTACTGGGGCAAAAAAAAAAAAAAAAAAAAAAACAAGTGCTTTTAGCAATCACAGATGAAAAGACACAAGAGGGGAAAAATAGCGCAACTGGGAACGTAGTAAAGCAATTACATAACATATGAATTAGGAAACCTGAATTATCAGGAGATGTGCAGAACTGTACAGAAACGAAGGTTTGCTGAATCTTAAAAGTGCCAAAGAGTTTGCTACAACAGAGATCTGTCCGAGTGAGGTATAGTGAAACCAATTAGACTCTAATTAAGAAAAAAAAAAAACCTTTGGGAAAGTGCAAATTTGATCCAGGGCATCGGAACTTGTGCCAGCGAGCCAGAGAAAATGTAAAGCTGACCATGCCAACTCTAAACAAAATATTTGTCAGATGATTCATTCCCTTCTGAGGAGATTGTTTTTGTCCCTGTTTTGTGCTACGTAGTGCTATAAATGGAATTCGTGTTGTGTGTGTGTGTTTTGAAAATTGTCCAGGGTGGTTTGGAAAGCATGAGTCTGCTTCTTTCACTGCTCTCACATGTGTAAAAACCTTCAAACTTACTCACTTAACTGACAGTCTGCCTAAACTTGGACAAGTATAATCTCTGGAAACTTTGAAGCCATGGTTATTTGGTCCTCTGATTTGTCATGTGGATCTGCTGCATAGGAAAATCTGCTGGCTTTCATCACCATCGGTGTCGCGTTCCTCACTGACCCTTCCATGGATGAATCAGCGTAGGGCAAAAAAAAAAAAAAAAAAAAAAGATATAGCTTGATGCCTTTGTGGGTTTTTGGATGGGGTTGGTCTTTGCAGTGCCTTGGTTAAAATTTTTTTTAAAAAAAATTGTTTTTACATTTAATGTAGGTGGGTATCTGGGTGGAGGTGAACTCTGCAGTGCCCAGGACATGTAAAATAAAAAAGGTCTTATATTTAATGCTTGTGTCCTTCAGGAAGAGGACCTCGGTTGGTGGGGATTGGGGTTCCCCGCCAGCAAAGGTAGCCCACAGCGGCGACGGCGGCGGGAGGGGGGGGGGGTCGAGAGGGTCAGCGGCAGGGGGGTCCAGGGCCAAATCTATGGGGGCCCAGGCCCTTGTGGCCCCACGTAGCTACACCACTGGTAGGAATACACTGCAGACCCCATATAATGCAGCTTTATATCATGTGGATCAGGTGCCCTTGGCCTGGATTGGCCGCTGTCGTGGACAGGATGCTGGGCTCGATGGACCCTTGGTCTTTTCCCAGTGTGGCATTACTTATGTACTTATGTCCTCTACTTGGCTCACTTTTATTACATAGAGCAGTGATTTAACCTATTGTGATGTCATAGTGGCTCATTCCACCAATAAGAGCCAACCTCATTAGTGATGTCACAATGGCTTGATTGTATAGAATGTTTGTACGTTTGGGAAGCTCGCCAGGTGCCCTTGGCCTGGATTGGCCGCTGTCGTGGACAGGATGCTGGGCTCGATGGACCCTTGGTCTTTTCCCAGTGTGGCATTACTTATGTACTTACAGTGTGGTCAAGGGACCCTGTTTTTTTTTTTTGTTTGTTTTGTTATTGTACATTACACTGTAGCCCTGATATAATTCAAACTCACTTATAATGTGATCTCAATGTCCTTCTTATCTGTCTCTTCATGTTCAAGTGTACAGCGCTGCGTACATCTAGTAGCACTATAGAAATGATTAGTAGTAGTAGTAGGGTGGGGGTGGGAAAATGCCAGACCATGGGGGGGGGGGGGGGATGGGGGAAGGGTAGGGCTGATACCTAGCTATGGGATGGATGCTGGGCTACTGGGATAGGGAGGGGAAAAGCTGATGTCGGGTTAAAGAACAATTTCTAATTTTTATTCCATTATTCTGTAATTGATGAGGGTTGGTCTGTGTATGTCCTGCATGTGTCCGAGTAGGTGAGGGATTCTGCTGGCATGTGGTTTGTGTGGGGATCTATGAGTATGACTTGTCTGGCTTTTCCAATGGGATTCCTAGTGCTGTCGTGTATATTCACTGCTGCCTTTGTAAAGGTTCTGTTATTGGAACTGGTGTTAAGGTTTGCAACATAGGATCTGAGAAGCCTCTTTGAAGGATTTAGTGTTACTTTACAAAGTACCTGGCAGTGAAGGGATTTTGTTGCTATTATTGAGGTGCTATCAGAATTTGAATACATTGCTGTACGTCACTGCTGTAATTATATTGCAGGATCCTGTCACATGCATGGAGATGTTTGCCATTATAGTAGATCTATCTCTATGTCTGGTCAAATTTGATATGGCATAATGTAAATATATTCAAAAATATCGAGTTCTCCTTTAAGTATGTCTGTGGTTTCTGTTGATGCAGGGCAGCTGTTGGGCAGACTACTTAGAAATTCATCTTCAAGTGCATTCTAAGGCATTATTTTGTAGTATCCCGAGAAACACTAGTCATACCTATATGCACAGTGCCCGCCCAAAATGTCAGGTCTGGCTATGCCCACTGGTTCAACTCCACTCGTTATTTTATAGACCTGGTCTCAGTGACTCCTCCTGTAGAACTCATGATCTGTTGAGACACCCTTGTGGGCAAACAAGAAATGAGGAAGGGGCTAGGGTGCAGGAACAGGACAATGTGATTTAGTAACATAAGGGAAACAGGTGGCTAGAAAAGGGAACAACATAATTCCTGTAGGAGGGTGACTACGTTTTCTAAGATGCGCTAACCAGCTTGTTTGTGCTATGAACTGTATTTGAACTATTGCTAAAGAAATGTATATAAGTGACAATGTCAAAGCTTTGCTTTGGAGAGAAAGACAGAAGCAGCTAAAACCTTTTGTGTATCATTACTGCCTGTTCTCCCATGAGAAATTATCCTTTATGTGTCTCTCTCATACGTGGCCTTGGCTTTATTTTATTCCCTGGATTGAGGGTGGCGGCAGGGTTGCCAGATGGGCGGTTTTCCGCAACCTGCAGCAGGAAACTTTTGCCCGCGGCGGGTTGCGGTTTTTTGGGCTGGTTTTGGGTTTTTTTGGGCGGTTTTTTGGCCGGCGGGGGGGTGGGGCTAATGGTGACAGAGGCGGAGTTTATGATGTTTTGGGCGGAGTTTATGACGGTTGTGCGGTTTTTGGGCGGGTTTTGGGTCGGAATTTTTTTTTATATGGCAACCCTGGGTGGCGGGCCCATCACAATTTGGGGACGGTGATATGAAAGCCTAACAACAATTAACCACAAATTCAAAAAATAACAGCAACGCAGTAGCCAAACAGAGCATTTTTTGTCAGAGCAGTAATTAAAAAAATTAATTCTATTTAAACATCAAATGCTTGAGATATCTTCCAATTGCTTCCTATAATAAAGGGAAAGGGGTTGGAATTTGATATTCTGCCTTTCTGTGGTTACAAAAGTGGTTTACATATTTTGTACCTGGAGCAATGGAGGGTTCAGGCCCATTTTCCCAATATTTGTCTGCCTTTCCTATAATAATACAGGTGTGCAGGTCCTACCTATCTCAGCTCTGAAATACAGGATATTTTAGAGACACATAGGTGGAGAAATAGAAGCAGAAAACGAATCCTCCTTGTCAGACTCACCTGCGGGTCTCATAGTCATGGCTTGAATCCCAATTACCCCAACTTCTGGGCGCTGGGCTACTGTCAACCTTGAAAGAAAGAAACCATCATTAAAAGATGGAAATGGATGTATCCCGTCTCTTCTCCACTTCATTTGTGGTCCACGGGTCACAATGGACTGAGCCTTAACAGAATCGCAATCTGAACGGGTTCTCAGAAATTGTGAGGACCTGTGAATTTCCAAAAATAGACCTCTTCTGATCAAGGATGCAGGCAGGTCTCTCAGCGTTACCAGGAGCGTAGCTAGGTGTGGCCATGGGCCCCCACAGATTTAGTCCTGGCCCACTTTACTTTTGACCCCCCCCCCCCGCCACAAGGTACCTTTATTTGCAGGGGTCCCCAACCCCTGCCAACCTTACTTTTTCAGAGCCGGTCTCCAGTGCGTTCGCTGATCTGTGCCGTGAGTCCTGACATCCAGCATGTTCCGTGCAGGACGCCAGGACTCACAGCACAGATCAGCGAACGTGCCGAAGACTGATGGTGAACAAGACTTTGGCTGGCGGGGGCTGGGGACCCCCACCAGCACCTTGTGGCGGTGGGTCAAAAATGGCGGGGGAGTCAGGCTAACATGTGCCCCCTCACTTTGGGCTCTGGACCCCCCTCCCGCCGAGGTCTGGCTACGCCCCTGCTGGGATCACAGGCTTACTTACTTTTCACTCGTATTTTTATGATGGTGAAAAGCCTTTTCTAAATTCTTTTAAAAAACAAACAGTCTTTGGACTCCAGGGCACTTCTAGATGCTCCTGTAATTAATCTTTTGGAATGCTGCAATTCTCTGTTAGTTGAAACCCAACTATATCAATGTAGGCGGTTTCAGCTTATTCAAAATACAGCCATACAGATGCTCTACAATGTCAATCGCTATGATCACGTGACCGCTTTTACTACAGGAAAATCACTGGATCAGGCCTAGTACACAGGAACTTCTACATATCTGCATTCTGCTCTGATTCCCTATATCCCTGCTACTCATGCAAAGTTTTCCAAAAAGCATTCCTTCCCACAATTGCCTCATGTTAGATACTTCTCAAATATCTGCCCCCCCTCCACATTATGGGAATGCCCACCTCTGGCTATTCACATGGAAAATTCTCACAGGAAATTCAAAATAGGAATCAGGACATGGGATTTTTTTTCCAGGCCTTCAATGCTCTAAATTTTGTAGGAACAGGAATTAGCAATTTATACCTAATCCTTTTTCCCTTTTGTTTCGGCTTAAAAAAACTATTGGAACTAGGAAAGGAAAACGGTAACGGAATTCAAACATGCGTGGGATAAACATAAAGGAATCCTGCTCAGAAGGAAGGGATCCCCAGAAGCTTAGCCGGTGGTGGGAGGCGGGGCAGACTTATACAGTCTGTGCCCTGAAAATGACAGTTACAAATCAAGGTAAGGTATACACAAAAAATGGCACATGTCAGTTTATCTTGTTGGGCAGACTGGGTGGACCGTACAGGTCTTTTTCTGCCGTCATCTACTATGTTACTATGTTAGGTGGGCATTTAACACAGAGAAAATTTTTTATAGCTACTCCCCCAACCCTTCTGGCCTCCCGTCCCTGATGTACCAATACTTCTCTAAAGGGCCGGCGCCGCAATAAATGCGCGTCTCTCGGTCTCAGATGCGTCTCTTGCATCATCGTCACATCACATTTTAGCCTATTCAATTCCTTAAAAACTCGGCCCAGCTTCCCCTGATGATGAAGCCCATTCACGTTCCAGAACCCTACTGTTAGTGTTTCCCCAGATCCCTCCCGCCTCCCCCCGCTTTCACTCTTCCCCTTTTCCCTCCTCCCCTCTCCTCCCCCCCCCTCCCTTTGCCGATCCCTGGTCCAGAAGATCAGCCATAGTAGGAAAAGTAACGTACGTTTTCAGAGGCTTTGATCATATATATCATTAGACCAGGGGCGTATCTGGAATCCGGCGGTAGGGGGGGCCAGAGCCAGAGAGGGGGGGCACATTTTGCCTCCCTCCTCCCCCCCCGCCGCCTCTCTCCACCCCCTCCCCACCGTCAACCCTCCCCCCGTTGCTTACTTTTGGTCCGACCCGCAATCTCCATATTTCGTCTTCCTCCGTGGCCATGTGCTTCAAGGAAGTAACGCTGCAGTGCTGATTGGTTGAATCCAGTTCGGCGTCTGACGTCGCCGAACTGGATTCAACCAATCAGCACTGCAGCGTTACTTCCTTGAAGCACATGGCCACGGAGGAAGACGAAATATGGAGATTGCGGGTCGGACCTCGGCTGGCAGGGGTTGGGGCCCCCCGCCAGCAAAAGTAAGCAGCGGGGGAGGGTTGACGGCGGGGAGGGGGCCCAGGCCCCTGTGGCCCCACGCAGATACGCCCCTGCATTAGACAAACCCCCCTCCCCACACCTCTTATAACCCTTGAACACAGGCTATCCCCCCCTACCCTTGTCTGTTCCTTACCCAACTCTAACCCTCTATTTCCTCCCCCCAAAACTCTCGTCTAACATCAAACTGCGTCAGCATAAGTCCTATGTGTGCTTTCTGAGTCACTCATACAGTCCGGATGTCTTCCCCTCCCAGAAACATCCCATCGTTCTGGCAAAACCAGATCCTCCACTCTCTTCCTCTCCAGCCTCAGCAGTTCAGCTTGAAGTCAACACCACTATTAGGTATAACAGCCGCTCTTGACGCACTCCAATTTGGGTAGCACAGTTCCACCTGTTAAAGCGATTACTCTCAAAGCAACCAAGTGACTTGCCCCAAACTCCACATCAGGCATGCTAACCAGCTGTCCTTTCGAGTCCAGGTTTGCTCTATTGTCCAGTGTAGCAAAGCGGTAACAACCCATGTGTCCGTAATGTCTCAGCAGCCCCCACTTTAGGAAGCCTGCTTGTCCCTCTTCTTTCCTTGCTCCACCTCCACTTGCCACGCTGAATCTCTCCTAGGAGCCGCTTGAGTTCGCGATTCCTGATTCTGCACCGGTACAGCTTGACATCCCATGGCTCGCAACGCCGACCACGCCTCCTCCGGTGTTGTAACCTTGCAGGATTTCCCGTCTACTGTAATCCAAACTGCAAAGGGGAACAACCATCTGTATCTGATCCCCTTAGTACGCATAAATCCAGTAACTTCCTCTGAATGATCCACGCTTCATCAGCGTTGTGCGTGCCAAATCCTGAAAGACCCCTACTTTGTAATTCTTCCAGGTAATTTCTTTGCTCAACCGGGCCTGTTTCAGGATTAGTTCTTTTATGGGGAAGTCTAGAAAGCAGACAACCATATCCCTCGGGTTTGAATGCTCTGCGGGGTCCCTGTGCTCGATGCGCATGTTGAATGCGTATCTCCAGGGGCTGGGTGTCCGACCCTGAGGCCAAAATATGCTGGCATAGTTCTTTTATGACAGCCTCACAGTTGGAAAAAATATCTAGCTCAGGGATACCTTTAAATCTTAAATTGTTCCGCCGAGACCTATTCTCTAGGTCTTCAATTTGCTCCCTGAGCCGGCCCAACTCCTCCTGTTCCTCAGTTGCCTTCCTCCACATAGAGTCCACCTTTGATTGAAGGGTCACCATCCCCGCTTCTACTTTGCCCACTCAGGACCCCAATTCATGCATCTCCGCTCTGATGTCTTTGAGGGCGTTTTGAACATCTAATCGGATCCCCGCAAAGTCAGATTTTAAGTCTTGAAGCAGCTCTGCTACGTCTGATTGCAACATACTTGCAGCCTCTGCGGGTTCCTCGCTCTGTACCGTGTGTTCCTGTGGGGCGTGTGCAGTCGCCATCTTGGATCCTCGCAGCTCCGGCCACACTCTCCCTTCGTTCACTTTTTCACGACGCTCCGGTGTATATCGGAATCGCTCAAGGGTGTTTTTTTTTTTTTTGGTGGCATAGCCTGGAGGCGTACTGTCTGTCGTTCTCGATCCGTCTCTCGCCGTATGAGTAAGTTTGTAATGCCAACAACTATCAGCCCTGGCGGAGCTCTTCGTTCAGACCGCTACCTTGGATCGTGACATCATTTCCTGCGGAGAAAATTTTTTAACGCCTCTCCTCCTCCCCAGGCATCCCTCAAGTTGCCTGCTAGATGAGGAAACAGGAAGTTACGTCTGACAGGACAAGATGCAGTGGAGAGGAGACTCCAGGGCCTGCGACAAGACAGCAAATGTGAATCACTGCCACCACCGCCTGACAATCTAGCAGGCAAGTTCAGGTAGATTTGGGGGGGGGGGGGGGGGGAGCGTTTTGAGAGAAAAAGAGAGACTGCAGAGGGGGAGGGGTTTGAGATCAAATGAGCGAGCGAGCGAGGGAGGGGAAGATGCTGGATGCCAGACAGAGACTGAGGATGGAAAGAGAGAAGTTGGAATAAGGGAGACATGTGGACATGAGGGCAGAGGAGAAGGGGGGAGTGATGGTGGACAACAGGAAGAGAAAGGGAGAGATGTTTGAAATGGGAGGGAGGGAAAGATGCTGAAAAACAGGAGGCAGAAAGGGAAGAGCGAGAAAGACCTTGGGGAGGAGAGGGGGTGACAGATGCTGGACATTGGAGGGAGCATGCTATGATTGTGCAATTAATTACATTTTTTTAATCCCATAATTTTGATTAAATCATTAACTCATCTCTATGTAGAACCCATGGCTGTGCAATTGTCTTCCCTTCCCTCTGTGATCACCTTGTCCAACTGTTACTGTTGGTGGAGGTACGTATGAAGGCCTAGACCAAGCAGTTTTAGTACTGCTAAATATCCAATATCTAAGAATTAATATACCGATGAGGAGAAGTGGAAATTACTCTTTTTTTCTGTAAATTACAATGATACTAAGCTAGAAGGCCAGGTGGCAAGCAAGTGCCTCTCATCCTTCCCTACCTTACTCTGGCAGGCAGCCATTTGCCATTCACTGTTTACATGAGTGTGTTTATTAGCCTTTGAGACTCTTTTAGGAAGTTCCAGGTGACAAGAGGGCAGGGCTGACAGAGGAGAAGAGACAGAAATCCTGCTAAGAAAATGCTATTGCAAGGGGGGTCCTGGGAACTGAGGCCCAGATGCATCAACCTTACGTAAAAAAATCTAAAACGATAAAGAAGTTACCAAATGTAAAAAAACGAAGAATGCACGAAGCATAGGGATTGCAAATGAGCTATTCATTGCAGCTCACTTGCATTCACTAACCGTTGGGTAAAAACGTCCGTAATCGGCCCGTAAGGCATGCGCAGAGCAGCCAAGCGTTATGCTGGCTGCTCTGCGCATGTCCCAAAACGTCAAAACAAAAAAAAACCCCAAAACACGTGTTTTGGGAGGGGGCAAAGGCGCTCATCAGGAGTGTCCTTTATGAGCGTCCTTGCCCCCCCCCCCCGCCCGAGGTCGCCGCTGCTCCCCGCTTGCCAAAAATCCAAAGTTTAAGCTGTTCTTCCCCGTGCAGCGCCCTCACACAGAGGTGAGAGGTGCTGCACGGCCCGGTAACAAGGAGGGGGGCACGGGGCGGAGAATAGCGGGAGGCGGAACTGGGAAGAAAGAGAAGAAAGGAAGGGAGGGGCGAGTCGGGGCAGCTTAAACTTTGGATTTTTGGCAAACGGGGAGCAGCGGTAACCTTGGGCGGTGGGGGGGGGGGGGGGGGGGAAGGACGCTCATAAAGGACGCTCCTGACGAGCGCCTTTGCCCCATCCCGATCCTTTTTTTTCCCCCCCTTTTTTTTTTAAATGCAGGGGGGAGCGGGTAGCAGCAGGAACCTCGGGCGTCAATAAAGGACGCTCCTGACGCCCGTTTTTTCCCCCCCTCTCTCCCGATTATTTTTTTTTTCCATTACATTTTGGCAGCTGGGCAGCTCTAACGAGAGGTACAGACCTCTGTTAGATTTCCTGCGTTAAGGCAATCGGACAATGTTAGTGCATCTTGTTGCAATGGGGTTTGTACACGAATTGCTCATCTGCATTCCGTTTTCGTTAGCTGCTACCTACGTCAGAAAAAGGCCTTTAATGCATGTCACGGTTTAAAACTTGTTCATTAAAGGGTTGTTAAAGTTTAGTGCATCTGGGCCTCAGTCCTGAATCCTTTGAAGTGAGATACAGATTGCTTTTATGGAGGATGGAGATGTAACTTTTAAGGAAATGCAATATATATTTTTATGTGAGCAATTGTAAGAAACAAATGGCATATCATCCTTCATGACCTATGATGTGTTCCTGAGAACCAGTTCCTTGTACTACAGCCTATTTAACTGCCTGGTCTGGAAGACTAAAGGGGGTCCATGAAAATCTTCCTCAGTCTATCTCAATAGATTAAAGAATATGCGACCATTTCCATGTCTCCTCAATACCCTGCTCCTTATGTGCTACTCCTAACTTTCTATTTCTTATTTTTCACTAGTAAAAGAGGCCTGTTTCAGAGCAAGTGAATCGGGCGCTAGCAAGGTTTTCGTCACCAACACCCCCCCCTCCCTCCCTGGCCAACCCCTTCGTTGTTCTGCCATTGCTCCACCCCCGTCATGACGTTTGACGCGAGGGCGAGGCCCGGAGCGATTTTGGTGACTTCACCACCACGAACCTTCGAACCTTTTTGAAGGAAGTCAGGGCTTGGCTTCACTGACGTCAGTGTCCTCAGAACGTTGAGGGTGAGTTTTATTATAGTAGATGTTCTTGGGTAAAAATAAATGATAACGTGAGAAGCTTCTCTTGTTTATAGTCGTGTTTTGTACTTTACCCAGCCGGTGGTCTAAGAAATCAGTTGGGGAATTTGTGGGGTTGAGGCACTGGGTTTTGGTTCCGAGACCCAGCACCAATAGGCCCAAACATTACTCTCTAATCATTTTATCTACGTTCTGAATATAAAATTTCTGCTTTGCAAACTGCTTTGATGCTATTATAAAAAGTGGTATCAGTGAATTAATAAATTCTGTCCTCATCCAGTTAATGCAATGGGTGATCAAGCCTCAGTTGTCGCTTCCCCTTCCCCCTCCTGAACTCCGAGCAGAGAATCAGGTCAGACTTTTAGGATCCTACAGTCAGTGGCGTAGCAAGGGGGGGGGGCGCTCCCTGCCAGCTCCCCCCCCTCGGCACATCGACACCCCCGACCAGCTCCCGCACCCTACCTTTAAAAAGAATATCGGAATCCGAGGCGAGGCGCAGCGCCTCGCGCCTGCCCTGCACGTAAAAGAAATGTGGACCGTCGGCCCTTCCCTCGCTCTGTCTGTCCCGCCCTCCGCTGACGCAACTTCCTATTTCTGCAAGGGTGGGACAGACAGAGCGAGGGAAGGGCCGACGGTCCACATTTCTTTTATGTGCAGGGCAGGCGCGAGGGGCTGCGCCTCGCCTCGGATTCCGACATTCTTTTTAAAGGTAGGGTGTGGGAGTTGTCGATGCGTCGAGGGGGGGGGATGTCATCATGCTGCACCGGGGGGGGGGGGGTGCAACGGCGAACTACCCCGCCCCGGGTGGCAGCCCCCCCTGCTACGCCACTGCCTACAGTCAGCTTTTCCCATAATGATAACTGCCAGCTTCTTAGAGGAACCACATTCTGCAACTCAAACAAAAAAAAAGGAGGAGTGGCCTAGTGGTTAGGGTGGTGGACTTTGGTCCTGAGGAACTGAGTTCGATTCCCACTTCAGGCACAGGCAGCTCCTTGTGACTCTGGGCAAGTCACTTAACCCTCCATTGCCCCATGTAAGCCGCATTGAGCCTGCCATGAGTGGGAAAGCGCAGGATACAAATGTAACAAAAAAAAAATAGATACTATTGGAGATTCTACATGGAATGTTGCTTCTATTGGAGATTTTACATGGAATGTTGCTATTCCACTAGCAACATTCCATGTAGAAGTCGGCCCTTGCAGATCACTAATGTGGCCGCGCAGGCTTCTGCTTCTGTGAGTCACTTAACCCTCCATTGCCCCATGTAAGCCGCATTGAGCCTGCCATGAGTGGGAAAGCACAGGGTACAAATGTAACACACAGCATGTTTGTGGCGACATCAGTGATTTTCAAATACTTAGACTAAGTGCTTTGAAAATGGCTTCTTCTGTTATTGCTGTTCCTTCCCTGTCTCTTCAAGGCCAAACAGAAAACTTACATCCCAAGAACGAGGAAAGCTGCTCTTGTGTCCTTCTGACCAGTCACTGCCACCTCTGCCTTGTCTGTAGCTACCATGTGGAAACATTCTGTCCGATAGCAGCGGTCAGTCTGTAAAGAGAGACAAAAAATACTGAGTTCAGAGTCCAGAGAACGTGACCAACATTCCTCCATGCTCCCTGCTACTCATTTACACCACCTTAACACAAAGTAAAAAAACAAACAAATCACACAATTCCATTCAAGATGACACAAAACTATTCAAAGTTGTCAAAACACATGCAGATTGTGAAAAATTGCAGGAAGACCTTCGGAAACTGGAAAACTGGGCATCCAAATGGCAGATGAAATTTAATGTGGAAAAATACAAATTGATGCTCATTGGAAACAAGAATCTGAATCATAGTTATCTGATGCTAGGGACCATTTTAGGAGTTAGCACTCAAGAAAAAGATCTAGGTGTCATTGTAGACAATACGCTGAAATCTTCTGCCCAGTGTGCGGCAGCGGCCCAAAAAGCAAACAGGACAGTAGAAATTATTAGGAAAGGGTTACAAAATAAGACCAAGAATATTATAATGCCTTTGTATTGCTCCATGTTGAGACCTCACCGCGAGTATTGTGTGCAATTCTGGTCTCCGTATCTCAAAAAAAGATATAGCAGAATTAGAAAAGGTTCAAAAAAGTGCAACCAAAATGATAAAGGGGATGGAACTCCTCCCATATAAAGGAAAGGTTAAAGAGGTTAGGGCTCTTCAACTTGGAAACGAGTCCGCTGAGGGGGGATATGATTGAGGTCCATAAAATCCTGAGTGCTGCTGAATGGGTAAAAGTGAATCCATTTTTTTTACTCTTTCAAAAAGTACAAAGACCAGGGGACACTTGAAGTTACATGGACATATAACAGAATTTAGCGTGTCTGGGTTTTTAAAAAGGTTTGGACAGGTTCCTGGAGAAAAAAAATCCATAGTCTGCTATTAAGACAGACATGGGGAGAGTGTACCTCTCCACTCTCATCTCTCCCTACATTCCTCCCCGGGAACTCCGTTCACTGGGTAAATCTATCTCCTCCACCACCAACCCCAGACTCCGTTCCTTTTATCTTGCTGCACCATATGCCTGGAATAGACTTCCTGAGCCGGTAGGTCAAGCTCCATCTCTGGCCGTCTTCAAATCTAAGCTAAAAGCCCACCTTTTTGATTCTGCTTTTAATTCCTAACCCTTATTCTATCATCCTCACTTTAATATTCCCTTATCTCTTGTTTGTCCTGTTTGTCTGTCCTAATTAGATTGTAAGCTCTGTGGAGCAGGGACTGTCTCTTCATGTTCAAGTGTACAGCGCTGCGTACGTCTAGTAGCGCTATAGAAATGATAAGTAGTAGTAGTATTCTTGAGGTCACATAACATGGAATCTTCCTACTTGATGGACCAGTATGGCTATTATGACCATAAAACCCAGCAACTCCAACCCTGGTCCTCCAGGAAACAACTTTTTCACAAGCATCCAAAAAACCCACAATGAGAAAAAACAGATTAATATCAAGACTCTGTATTGTATATCACATTATGATAATGGCAGTGGGATTTGATGCACTGCCTTTCTGTGGTACAATTACAGCGGATTACCAGATACTTTCTCTGTCTCTGTCTCACAATCTAAGTAAGTATTGTACTGTACCTGGGGCAATGGAGGGTTAAGTGACTTGCCCAGAATCACAAAATATGATGCAGCCTTGCAACAATATGTGGTACACAAGTATTGCCATACTGGGAATGACCAAAGGTCCATCGAGCCCAGCATCCTGTTTCCAACAGTGGCCAATCCAGGTCACAAATACCTGGCAAGATCCCAAAAAGTACAAAACATTTTATACCGCTTATCCCAGAAATATAGTGGATTTTCCCCAAGTCCATTTAATAACGGTCTATGGACTTTTCCTTTAGGAAGCCGTCCAAACCTTTTTTTTAAACTCTGCTAAGCTAACCGCCTTTACCACATTCTCTGGCAACGAATTCCAGAGTTTAATTACACGTTGAGTGAAGAAAACTTCTCTGATTCGTTTTAAATTTACTACATTGTAGCTTCATCACATGCCCCCTAGTCCTAGTATTTTTGGAAAGCGTGAACAGACGCTTCACATCCACCCCGTTCAACTCCACTCATTATTTTATAGGCCTCTATCATATCTCCCCTCAGCCACATTTTCTCCAAGCTGAAGAGCCCTAGCCGCTTTAGCCTTTCCTCATAGGGAAGTTGTCCCATCCCCGTTATCATTTTCGTTGCCCTTCTCTGCACCTTTTCTAATTCCACTATATCTTTTTTTAGATGCAGTGACCAGAACTGAACACAATATTCAAGGTGCAGTCGCACCATGGAGCGATACAAAGGCATTATAACATCCTTATTTTTCTTTTCCATTCCTTTCCTAATAATACCTAACATTCTACATGTGGTTTTTGCCAACTGAAGTTTAATCATGAATGACTACAACCGTCACAGAGTGGACTTTTTGTGCAGACTGGATGGATCCTGCAGGTTTTTATCTGCCGTCATTTACCGTGTTACTGTGAACTCCGATAGATGGCTGGGCCCCCTACAAGGCCTTCTTTAAAACCTTTACACTCAGCACCATCGATAAACCTCCTTGTGCAGTTCACAGACTTCTACCCGAGACATTACAGTGCAAATGATTATGATTGGTCTAACCATCAGACAGACATTATTATTAACATTAATATCCCACATTATCCCAAACAAGTTTGAGTTTAATTTGGCTTACAATAAACAGTATTGGATACATAAAGAATAATGCATAAGAAAGTAATTTGTTATAAGAATCGTTTCCCCAGGGCAGCTGCTGTCACAACAAGGAACTAGATCCAGACACCTAGTAAAAGAACCATCAGCGTTTATTTTTACCTACAGGAAGAATGAGTCCATTTACCCTAGGACCATAACAGGAGTTTGAAATCATGCACATTATAGCATAGTGACGACAGATAAAGACCCGAACGGTCCATCCAGTCTGCCCAACAGTCGCTTTCATTCTCAATTCTAGATACAATGAACATATTATATACTTTATCATGGTCTTTCTTTGTAGTTTCAAGGACAGACCGTAGAAGTCCTTATGTTCCAACTACTGGATTTGCAGCTGAGCCCTATTTGAATTCATCTTGTCGTTTGTGGGACATAGACCGTAAAGTCTGCCCAGCACTGTCCTCATGTTCCAAATTAGTGGAGTTTTTGTTGAAGCTCTCTCCAACCCATCCTAAACCCCGTATGCGGGACTCGGACCAAATAAGGCAGCCCAACACCGGCCTTAGTTGATGGAGCCAGAGTCAAAGTAACGTAGTAGATGACGGCAGAGAAAGACCTGTACGGTCCCATCCAGTCTGCCCAACATGATAAACTATATGTGCTACTTTATGTGTATACCTGACTTTGATTTGTATCTGCCATTTTCAGGGCACAGATGGTAGAAGTCTGCCTAGTACTAGCCACGCCTCCCAACCACTAGCTCCGCCACCCAATCTCCGCTAAGCTTCTGAGGCTCCATTTCTTCTGACAGGATTCCTTTATGTTTATCCCACGCATGTTTGAATTCCGTTACCATTTTCATTTCCACCACCTCCCGCGGGAGGGCATTCTTAGTATCCACCACTCTCTCTGTGAAAAAATACTTCCTAACATTTTTCTTGAGTCTGCCCCCTTCAGTCTCGTATCGTGCCCTCTAGTTCTACCGCTTTCCCATCTACGGAAAAGGTTCATTTGCGGATTGATACCTTTCAAATATTTGAACGTCTGTATCATATCACCCGTTCCTCCAGAGTGTACATGTTCATGTCAGCAAGTCTCTCCTCATACGTCTTGTAACACAAATCCCGTACCATTCTCGTAGCTTTTCTTTGCACCGCTTCAATTCTTTTTACATCCTTAACAAGATACGGCCTCCAAAACTGAACACAATACTCCAGGTGGGGCCTCACCAAGGACTTATACAGGGGCATCAACACTTCCTTTCTTCTGCTGGTCACACCTCTCTCTATACAGCCTAGCCATAGAGTCACATGCAAACACATATGCAACCCTTAAGTTTTGTTTTTTTACACCAGTCATTATCTAAATTACAGATCCTCTGTGTTCATCACGTATGTAGAAAGCAGAAGTTAAATATTTGAAAAGTATAAGGCCCAACATGCACTGATGATCATTCAGTTTAATTAGCAAAACCTTAGGGGGGCTGGACACACTGGGGGGGGGGGGGGTTGGGATGCAAGGATGAAGGGTTGCCTCTAGGGCTCATTGATCAAAATGAAGATCATAGTAAGAGGATCTATAGAACCAGGCTAAAATTAACCCATCAGGTGACGGTGACAACACAGACTGCAAAATTATGATGAAGCCGTTAAGTTAATGGTTGAAGTTAAATGCTACAGTTCTTTTGGGCTTATCATGACCAGTGCTTCCTGCTGTGATTTCTATATATATATATATATATATATATATATACACACACACATATATACATGTGTTTTGCCCTGGTGCATTTACGTAAAGTGTTTTTGAGATTTCAACAAATTTGGCAGAAGATATTGAAAAGGATTTTGAAAAGATGAATCCTAAGAAAATTTAAAAAAAAAAAAAAAAGGTCCAATTAAACAAAACGGAGGGTTTTTAACCAAAGAATTAAAACGTGTAAAGGCTCAATATCTGTGATATTTTAAAGCTACTGAGGTCATTTTGGGACTTTTTCAGGTTGACACAGAGTTAGCCCCCGTTTTCACTGTGAGATACAGACCTGTTGTCATTATTTTAAGCAAGAAGCCCCTCATTGGGGCCAGGTCCTGGCTTTTTCACTTTAGCTGAAAACATTTGTTTCCCCGGACATCATAGCTTGAACTCTTTGGGTGCTATAATGTGCTGTATTATTCTGATCATATAAAGCGCTTTAGGTTGAATTTGGTTCAAGGAAGATGCTTTAGAGTTAACAGACCGTCTTGGGGGGCGTTAAATTCTTAAAGCGGCTTTGAGGGTGGCCCCCGCCCTGCAGAGACTTTAAGTGTAGCACAATTCTAGCTATCGAAGCTGGTGGCCTGGAAGTGCCCCCCCCCCCCGTACCTGCTTTGTGGTGATGTACAGCGCTGCGTACGTCTGCGGGTCCTGACCTCGGATCCCTCTGAGCTCCGGTCCTCACCTGTAGGTGCTCAACCTTATTTGCCAAAGCCCCTCCCTGGCTCGGGCTTAAGAGGTGGGGCGGGAGGCAGGCACCCTGCTGGAGACCCTGGAGCACGTGCTGGCCCCTCCCCCTCCCGAAAGGCGATAGCAGCCCCCCCCCCCCCTTGAAATATAAGTGCAAAAGAGCCGCTTTGCACGTTGTTATCCAGGATAATAAAGAAAACCAGGGAGGGGTTTCGCTTCCTCCTGTGCAGCCCCAGGGCTGGATTTGCAACTGCCAGACTTCCCATATCCTTCTTGCACTGAGCTTTTTGCAGGGGTTTTGGCAGGCTTTTTTCTGGAGCTCTTCGGTCACAGGCTCTGGCCACAGCTGCAGCTGGGTGGAAATGGGAGCTGTTCTCACTCAGCAGCATTTTGAAGGAATTCACACATGAGCAATAGATAATTACAGCAGTAAAAATATTTAAAAAAAACAACAAACCCCAATACAAAGTGTGGCATGGTAACTACTTGCAATGACAACCCAATACTTAATATAACGTTTTAATAGACAACATAGGGTATAAGAAAAGAGAGAGAAAGAACAGTTAGAAAGTTAAGGTGACTGATTTGAAGAAAGGTGCAAATGAGGTCAGAGAGATGTATGTGCAGCCCCTCACTCTTGTGTGTATGAGTGAGACTAACAAGTTGGTTACTTCTTCCAGACTGCACTTAAGATAAATGCATATACTATTGTAGAAAAAAATATACCTTAGAAATTCATTTGAATATTATCCTGGAATCTAGTATGCATGACCACTTTCTGGATATGTATTACCTCACTGTTGAACTACAAATAGCAGGGTATGCTGATAGGTGATCCAGAGACTTTTATTTATTTATTTGTTACATTTGTATCCCACATTTTCCCACCTTTTTGCAGGCTCAATGTGGCTTACATATTACCGTTATCGGCGTTTGCCGGTTCCGGTCTGAACAAATATAAGGTATGAATGATTATAAGGTGATATTATGGTAGATAAGGTACATGTATGGTAGGTACAATTGGGGAGAACTTGGAGAGGAAGGGGGGAGGAAGGGTCAGGTAATGTCCATTACGGTCTTTTGTTATATTGTGTCGCTGGTGTCCAGGTAAATTTTTTAGGAAAGGAAAAACATTAATGTAAAGTAATTTGTATCTTGACTTGGGGAACAATTTATGACTCCAATATATAACGGATAATCTGATGGTCAAGGGGTGAAGGAGACTATCACAGAGGCGATAAACCATATACATAGAGGGGCATAATCGAACGGGGCCGGCCATCTTCAAGGCTGGCACGGTAAAGCGGCGTACCGACCGTATTATCAAAACAAGATGGCCGGCCATATTTCGTTTCGATAATATGGTCGGAGCCAGTCAAGTCTCAACATTTGGGCCGGCTTTAGAGATGGCCAGCATTGGTTTTCAGCGATAATGGAAACTAATGGCAGCCATCTCAAACCCGGCCAAATCCAAGGCATTTGGTCGTGGGAGGAGTCAGCATTTGTAGTGCACTGGTCCCCCTCACATGCCAGGACACCAACCAGGCACCCTAGGGGGCACTGCAGTGGACTTCAAAAATTGCTCCCAGGTGCATACCTCCCTTAACTTGGGTGTTGAGCCCCCCAAATCCCCCCCAAAAAAAACCCACTCTCCACAACTGTACACCACTACCATAGCCCTTAGGGATGAAGGGGGGCACCTACATGTGGGTACAGTGGGTTTTGGGAGGGGGGTTGGAGGGCTCCTATTTACTACCACAAGTGTAACAGGTAGGGGGGATGGGCCTGGGTTCACCTGCCTGAAGTGCACTGCACCCACTAAAAACTGCTCCAGGGACCTGCATACTGCTGTGATGGAGCTGGGTATGATATTCAGGCTGGCATAGAGGATGGTAAAAAATGATTTTTAATGGGGGTTTTTTGGGGTGTGAGGGGGTTGGTGACCACTGGGGGAGTAAGGGGAGGTGATCCCCGATTCCCTCCGGTGGTCATCTGGTCATTTGGGGCACTTTTTAGAGGCTTGGTCCTAAAAATAAATGGACCAAGTGAAGCCGGACAAGTGCTCATCAGAGCCGGCCTTCTTTTTTCCATTATCGGCCGAAGCCGGCCATCTCGTAACCACGCCCCTGTCCCTCCTTCCGTACCCTGACGAAACGCCCCCTTGAACTTTGGCCGGCCCTGCGACGGAAAGCAGTTGAAGCCGGCCAAAATCGGCTTTCGATTATACCGATTTGGCTGGGTTTAGGAGATGGCTGGCCATCTCCTGATTTGTGTCGGAAGATGTCCGGCCTTCTCCTTCGAAAATAAGCAGGATAGTAGAGCAGGTTGTCAGACAGCAGCGTCACACATTGCAAATACTGGCTAACAAAGTCTGCTCAGCTAACACTGTCCCAGCAATTACATATATACTGTTGCAAATTACGCTTCTCATAAATCATATGATTTCTCCCAAACTAGAAATCAGAAACTATCCAGTGCCATATATGGATAGTCCTGTATTATATCACTCTCTCCTGATGTGGGTTCACGTGGACAGTCGGTGGTCATTGGCTAATTAGCTATCAGTTCTGCGTGCACAGCATGTAGTTAGCCACAGGGCATAGAACAATACCCTTGTGTCCTCTCTCTGTCTCTCTCCCCAGAAATGTAACATTCTCTTAGGCTTACGGTGTATGGTCAGTCTGTCAGCAGCTTCCAAGGTTATATCCATATTATACAGAAAACATACTTAGCTGCAGCCAATTTTATCACTGAAGTGTCATTCCTCAGTCCTGAGAAAAGCACTGTATGTTGCAAAGATGCTAACTTGTTAGGCCAACTTGTGAGAACCAAAGTACAGGCCTCAGTAGCAGTAGTTAGCCCTTAGTAACAGGCCTAGCATAGGAAGGAATATACAATAGTAGCATAGTAGATGACGGCAGAGAAAGACCTGTACGGTCCATCCAGTCTGCCCACTTCTACTACTATTTAGCATTTCTATAGCGCTACAAGGCGTATGCAGCGCAGTACATAGAAGAAAGACAGTCCCTGCTCAAAGAGCTTACAATCTAATAGACAAAAAATAAAGTAAGCAAATCAAATCAATTAATGTGCCCAACAAGATAAACTCATATGTGCTACTTTTTGTGTATACCTTACCTTGATTTGTATCTGTCATTTTCAGGTCACAGACTGTAGAAGTCTGCCCAGCACTAGCCCCGCCTCCCAACCACTAGCCCAGCCTCCCACCGCCAGCTCTGCCACCCAATCTCCACTAAGCTTCTGAGGATCCATTCCTTCTGAACAGGATTCCTTTATGTCATTAGTAAACTAACCTAAGCTCCTGTAATAATGGATCTCATTATGTATTCTTTTGATCCTTTTCTGTTCAAGATGCCAAATTCCCTATATTTATTTATTTTAAATATTTATTTATGCATTCTTGTATTCCACTATTATCCAAAATCAAGTTTCGGTTCAAACTGGCTTACAATTTACATTTTTGTGGAGTTACAATAGTGTTGTGCAATGATGAGAGGGTGTCTATAGTTTGTGTGGTTATTCATGTAGTTTTTGAAGAGGTAGATTTGAAAGGAAGGCAGAGGGCCTTTGTCCAGAATTTAGAACATACCTTACATAGTAACATAGTAAGTAACGGAAGATAAAGACCTAAATGGTCCATCCAATCTGCCCAACAGTTACATTCATTATCGATTCAAGATGTTACAATGTTACTATGACAATAAATCAACAATGAACGTGATATTATATACTTGATCTTGGTCTTTCTTTGGTGTTTCTGGGACACAGACCATAGAAGTCTGCCCGCTTCTGACCTTATGTTCCAACTAACTTGTCTGCCATTAAGACATGTTTGCCTCATCTATTGATATATAAAAATAACCAATTGTTCATTTTGAATGCAGACTAATATTTTATTTCTGGTTCTGCGCTATGATGACATAGGCATACTTTGATCGTCATCTGTCCTCGCCATTTTCAGGGTAGAAGTCTTCCCGGCACTGGCTTAATTTTCATTTACTGGAGTTGTCATTGAAGCCCACTCCAGCCCAAACATCTATCTAGCCATATAGAGACAAAGACCATAGAAGTCTGCCTGTCACTAGCCTTATTTCCAACTAATAGATTTGCCATTTAAGCAGGACTAAAGCTGTTTTGATTCCATGTAGGAATCCTTTGTGTTTATTCATGTAGTTTTTGTATTCATTGTACTTCCCTTCACCCCCTGGGGCAGCTCCGCTCTTCACACCTTGCTCCTTCTGCATGAGAACAATTGTACTTTCCTTTCTGAAGCTGTCAACGATGGTTAATCTGCAAATTAAATAAACACTAGCCAGTGCTCAGAATACAATTGTTTGGTATATGGGTGTGCAAAGTATGACAGAGGTCAGCTCCTTAGAACTAGAGGACATGGATCCAGGTTGCAGGGTGGTAGATATAGGGGTAATGTCTGGATGCCTGGAACACCCTTCCGGGAGAGATGGTGGAATCAAAAACAGTGAGGGAATTAAAAGTGGGATGCCTGAAGTGAAAAAGGATGGAAACACAGCATGGCTTTGAGGTGTAATGTTGGCCAAGAGTAGTTGGGAACTGTCATAAGAATTTAACCATTTATACTCACGAACAGCACAAGACCAAGTCAGGCTTGAAGCATTCTATTTCTTGCAAGAGAGACAAATTCAGCATACGTTCATGAAGTTGTCTGATGATCTATACAAATCCTTCTGTTCTTACATATCTTTCTTCCATCATTAGATCAATTCATAGAAACGAATTCATTATCCTGCTTGTCCAATTATCTATTCCCTTATATGGTCTATCTGCTCAGTTTCCCACTTACATTTCTCCATGCCTTATCTCATGCTGCACCTGGGTCATTATTTTTTAACTCCTTTTGGATGAACTTCATGACCCAGACAATTAACACATTCTTGTACTTTATTTACATTCAGCTGTATCTAAGTTCCATTCCCACTTCAGGCACAGGCAGCTCCTTGTGACTCTGGGCAAGTCACTTAACCCTCCATTGCCCCATGTAAGCCGCATTGAGCCTGCCATGAGTGGGAAAGCGCGGGGTACAAATGTAAAAAAACAAACAAACCATGTTATAGCTAACCAAAAGCATGTCTAAGACAAACTACAGTGCTTCTTGTCTAGAAGGTGTATATCTACTATAATAAAACTCACCCTCAACGTTCTGAGGACACTGACGTCAGTGAAGCCAAGCTCTGACTTCCTTCAAAAAGGTTTGAAGGTTCGTGGTGGTGAAGCCACCAAAATCGCTCCGGGCCCCGCCCTTGAGGGCGGAGCAATGGCAGAACAACAAGGGGTTGGCAGGGAGGGAGGCGGGGGGTGGGAAATCACTCCGGGCCCTGCCCTCGAGGGCGGAGCAATGGCAGAACAATGAAGGGGTTGGCAGAGAGGGAGGCAGGAAGGCGGGGGGGGGGGGGGGGGGGGGGGAAATCGCTCCGGTCCCGCCCTCGCGTAAAACGTCATGACGTTGGGGACGGAGCAATGCCAGAACAACGAAGGGGTTGCCCAGGGAGGGGGGTGTTGGCGACGAAAACCTTGCTAGCGCCCGTTTCATTTGCTCTGAAACGGGCCTCTTTTACTAGTGTAAAAATGATTAAACTATTCATTTCCCTAACAGGAACTACAGCCGATGCTGCTTCAACGGTCTGTGTTCTGCAAATGGCAAAAGAAAGGTGAAGATCAAGTATGTGTATTGTGTATAACTTTATTATCATATGCTAGTTGTGAGGAGGAGGGGAGACATCTTAATGTTGAGATCAGCAAATTTATTACTTTTGGTTATAAAGGATTGTCCCAAGTCTACATGGTAATTAACTACCTATATATGTTGGCATGATGGTAAATTGCCAATGCTTATTTTTTTGTTTGTTTTGCATTTAGAACAATACAATTCAAAGACAGAACTCTTTGAAGGAAATCCAGCAATAATAACAAAAGAAATAAAACAAACGGCCTCTTTGTAGATCACACGAGTGACTCCCGGTGCGGCAAATGAGAGGCAGCTCATTCAGTTCCTGTGGGCTTCCTCTTATTGCCACACGGTTTAGTAAAAGAGACCCAAAGCTTGGAAAAAAGGAAAAGAGAAAAGGCAAACAGAACAGTCCAGAAGCACAAAGAGGACCAAGAGCTATGAACCAAGAAGTGCTGAGTATAATCAACCTACTGCTAATACATTAACAGGACCTAATAGTAACATAGTAACATAGTAGATGACGGCAGAAAAAGACCTGCACGGTCCATCCAGTCTGCCCAAGATAAACTCATGTGTATACCTTACCTTGATTTGTACCTGTCTTTCTCAGGGCACAGACCGTATAAGTCTGCCCAGCAGTTTTTCCTGCCTCCCAACCACCTGTCCCGCCTTCCATCACCGGCTCTGGCACAGACCGTATAAGTCTGCCCTCCCCTATCCTCGCCTCCCAACCACCAACCCCTCTTCCCCCCACCTGCTCTGCCACCCAATTGTAGCTAAGCTGGCAGGTCCCTGGAGTAGCCTAGTGGAAGGAGTAGTTGGAATTGACTTACAGACACTTTTTCTCTCAAGAATAAATTGCAATTGCTTAGGTTCATAACAAATATATGTTAACCTGATAAGAAATAATACGTTTACATGAAAATGTAACTGAAAGGACACCCCTAATTTAATAATAGGTTGGTAATAAAGAGATGATACCTTTTTTATTGGACTAACTTAATACAATTTTTGATTAGCTTTCGAAGGTAGCCCTCCACATCTCTGTACTCATCATAGATTGGTAAAAGTCAAAACCTTCTTACATCTAAGTTGTGTCCATTTGGGGACATCTGGAAAAAGAAACACCCTCTCTCCCAAAAAGGAAACAGTCTTCAATTTATAATATAGTCTCAATATAGAATTTTTGTCTTCAAGAAAAATCAGGAGACCAGTAGCTTAGGTCTACCGAACGCAACAATCTCTGAAGTTTCCAGGAGCCTAGAAACATCTCGGCCTCTGTCATCTTCTTTAGGTAAAGTTGTGTGAAGGGAAATTTTCCACATGACATCTAAATCCAACTTTGCACATTTTGCTGGAAATGTCCAAAGTCAAGTGGCAAACATGGCCATTTCTCAATCTGAAAAAAGTCTATCTTTTTGTTTCAAAAATTACCATTTCCTAGATGTTTTGTGCTCAGTGCATTTTTCTTTTGTGACCAATTTTGGTAAAAAAAAAAAAAAAAAAGGAAAAAAGCACAAAAACAAACCATTGGGATGTCTTTGGGGGGGGGGGGGCATTCTTATTATTTGTTTATTTATTTTGATTTTGCTGACACTTTTTTTTAGTAGTAGCTCAAGGTGAGTTACATTCAGGTACACTTATTTCCCTGTCCCTTGAGGGCTCACAATCTAAGTCTGTACCTGAGGCAACGGAGGGTTAAGTGACTTGCCCAAGACCATAAGGAGCAGCAGTGGGATTTGAACTGGCCACTTCTGGATGTCAAGAGTGGTGCTCCAACCACTAGGCTACTTCTCTACTTAGTAGACTGGCCACACAGACATCCCAGCAGAGCAGTGGAGTACCCTATGGACTTCACATAAAAGGTCCCAGGTACACATCTCACTGTTACCCCTTTATATTGTATGGGGAACCCTCCAAAACCCATTCAAATCCTACTGTACCAAACTGTACACCACTTCGCTAGCTCTTATGTCTGCAGGTGTGACCTATATGTGGGTACAGTAGGTTATTGGTGGGTTTTGGAGGGCTCACACTTTCCACCATAACTGTACCAGATAGAGTGGGATATGGGCCTGGGTCCCTTTCTCCACAGTGCACTGCACCTACCACTAGGCTACTCCAGGGACCCACCTGCTGCTCTAATAGGACTGGCTGTAGCATCTGAGGCTGTCATACAACCTGGTATGTACTGTTTCTTTTACATCTTTAGAGGATGGGAGGGGGGTTGGTGACCTCTGGGCGAGTAAAGGACGGGTCATGCCTTAATCTCTCCAGTGGTTATCTGGTCATTTTGGGCACCTTTTTGGTGACTTAGGGGCTCCTTTTCAAAGCACTTAGAAACCTATGGAACTTTGGAAGGCTAAGTGATTTGAAAATATGCCTCTTAGTAGACCAAAATGTTCAATTTTTAGCCCTGGATGTTTTTGCTTTGTTCCATTATGGCATAAAAATGTCCAAGCTATTGGAACACCCAAATCCCACCCCCATTGTGCCCCTGACCCGCCCTCTTGTGATTTGGATACACTGCAGACAAACTGCATAACAAAAAAAAAAACATTTTAAAAATGTCTTTCAAAAATTGCGATTTGGACATTTTTGCAAGAAAAACGTCCATCTGCCATTTTGTGCTGCTTATTGGACGAATATAGTTTTTGTACAAGACTCATATTTGTTTCTGAGAATTTCAAAATTGACATCAGGAACTTATAAAAAAAGTTCCTCTATATTGGAGACTGGAAAGTTCAATAATCTTAGGGTCAAATTTCTATTCTGGTTCCCCAAATTTTCTACCTTTCTCAACAACAATTTATCTTCCACCTGTTGAGTAATTGTGGTTTCCACCTCCTTAACCATTTTCTCCATAATATCCAGTCTTGAAGAATGTTGTTGTAAATCAGCCTGAAGAGTAGACGGCTTAGTTGAAGTTAAGGAAATTGTAACAAAGTTCGAACAAACCTTATGTAGGCCTTCCAGAGCGTTTCACAGCACCTGCATGTCTTAACCAACGACTTGAAGCGAGCAATATAGGCAAAATCTCCTAAAGCCACAACACCCAACAAACCAGGGCTTCTTACTTGCTCACATCAAGTTTCAAGTTTATTGAAGTTTGATATACCGACCATCAAAGCATCTTCTAAGCAGTTTACGATATATAATTCAAATGACAAAGGGAACCACAATCAAGTTATCAAAGAGGAAAGGATAGAAGGTACACAACAAAGGACAAGAGACAGTGCAGTGCAACAAGACCCTCACCACCATGGACTTCTGACTTAGGTATTAACCCAGATGGTGTCACCTTCTCTCCCAGCACTGACGCTGAAGTTGAAAATACCTTCAGGGTTAACTGGTGCCCCTGCTCCACTAAACCAGAACTACTCCGCAGGTCCTCCAAGAGTTGAGGTGAACTCTCCAGCAAAAGGACTCAATGAAGCTTCGTTGTCCATGTTGGGGTCCTTCCCAGCCTCGACAACAGAACTGCCCAGTGCAGTAGAAACCACAAAAGATGTTATTACAGTCTGGCACAGAGAAGTTATAGGTCGGACTGGAGGATTTGCCCTCTGTCTCCCCCTCCTTCTTGGCATCTGAAATTCGTAAAAGATAATGTTAAAAGGTAAATGTTCAGCCTTTTGGGATCAGAGCTGTTCTAATCTGCATCGTACTCGGTTGCCATCTTGGTCTCCTTGACAACTTTCTTATCAATTCCAAAACTATTTAAAATGTTTAATAACAATTGATTATCCACAAGGTCAAAAGCACTTGAAACATACACTTGTAAAATAATAAGCTTTTTGACCTTGTCCTACCATCTGCCAACAAAGAGCCCAAAACTGTCTCAGTGCTAAAATTAGCTCGAAAGCCTGACTGAGATTCAAGTCAAAGTTGACATTTGTAAAAAAAAAAAATATATCAGATAGAAACATAGAAATATGACGGCAGATAAAGGCCAAATGGCCAATCTAGTCTGCCCATCCTCCATAAATCTTAACTCCTCCTTTTCCTAAGGGATCCCACATGCTTGTCCCATGCTTTCTTAAACTCTGACACAGTCCTCGTCTCCACAACCTCCACCAGGAGGCCATTCCACGCTTCCACCACCCTTTCTGTAAATTAATACTTTCTTAGATTCTTCCTAAGCCTATTTCCGTTCCTGTACATTAATGCCCCTGAGATATTCAAATGTTTCTATCATATCTCCTCTTTCCCTCTTCTCTTTCAGCGTATACATAGTAACATAGTAACATATTAGATGACGGCAGAAAAAGACCTGCACGGTCCACCCAGTCTGTCCAACAAGATAAACTCACATGTGCCATTTTTTGTGTATACCTTACCTTGATTTGTACCTGTCTTTTTCAGTGCACAGACCGTATAAGTCTGCCCAGCACTATCCCCACCTCCCAACCACCAGCCCTGCCTTCCACCACCGGCTAAGCTTCTGGGGATCCCTTCCTTCTGAGCAGGATTCCTTTATGTTTATCCCACGCACGTTTGAATTCCATTACCGTTTTCCTCTCCACCACCTCCCGCGGGAGGGCATTCCAAGCATCCACCACTCTCTCCGTGAAAAAATACTTCCTGACATTTTTCTTGAGTCTGCCCCCCTTCAATCTCATTTCATGTCCTCTCATTCTACCGCCTTCCCATCTCCGGAAAAGGTTCATTTGCGGATTAATACCTTTCAAATATTTGATCGTCTGTATCATATCACCCCTGTTTCTCCTTTCCTCCAGGGTATACATGTTCAGGTCAACAAGTCTCTCCTCATACGTCTTGTAACGCAAATCCCATACCATTCTCGTAGCTTTTCTTTGCACCGCTTCCATTTTTTTAACATCCTTCACAAGATACGGCCTCCAAAACTGAACACAATACTCCAGGTGGGGCCTCACCAAAATCTTATACAGGGGTATTAAAACCTTTTTTCTTCTGCTGGTCACACCTCTCTCTATACAGCCTAGCAATCTTCTAGCTACGGCCACTGCCTTGTCACACTGTTTCGTCGCCTTCAGGTCCTCAGATACTATCACCCCAAGATCCCTCTCCCCGTCCGTACCTATCAGACTCTCCCCGCCTAACACATACGTCTCCCGTGGATTTCTACTCCCTAAGTGTATCACTTTGCATTTCTTCGCATTGAATTTTAATTGCCAAATGTTAGACCATTCTTCTAGCTTCCGCAGATCTTTTTTCATGCTTTCCACTCCCTCCGGAGTGTCCACTCTGTTGCAAATCTTGGTGTCATCCGCAAAAAGGCAAACTTTACCTTCTAACCCTTCGGCAATATCACTCACAAATATATTGAATAGAATCGGCCCCAGCACCGATCCCTGAGGCACTCCACTACTGACCTTTCTCTCCTCCGAGCGAACTCTATTTACCACCACCCTCTGACGTCTGCCCGTCAACCAGTTCCTAATCCAGTTCACCACTTCGGGTCCTATTTTCAGCCCGTCTAGTTTATTCAAGAGCCTCCTCTGGGGAACCGTGTCGAAAGCTTTGCTGAAATCTAAGTAGATTACGTCCATAGCACATCCTTGATTTAATTCTCTGGTCACCCAATCAAAGAATTTAATGAGATTCGTTTGGCACGATTTCCCTTTGGTAAAAACATGTTGAGGTTCATAAGCCTGTCCTTATATGTTTTATGTCCAGGACTGCTTACCAATTTTGATGCTGCCCTCTGGACCGACTCCATCCTGTTTATATCTTTCCGTAGGTGCGGTCTCCAGAATTGCATATGGTACTGGGCACCATCACCTTTTTCTTCATGCTGGTCATCCCTCTCCTTATGCACCCAAGCATCCTTCTGGCTTTGACCGTTGCTTTTTCTACCTGTTTTGCCACTTTTAGGTCACAGACACAATCACCCCCGTCCCTTTCTTCCTTTGTACACAGAAGCACTTCATCCCCTATATTTGTACTGTTCGTTTGGATTCTTGTGCATTTTTTAGCATTAAATCTTAGTTCCCACATTTTGGACCATTCCTCAAGCTTCACTATGTCCTTCCTCATGTCATCCACAGCCTCTAGGGTGGACACCCTGTTGCAGAGTTTGGTATCACCGCAAAGAGACAAATCTTATCGGACAGCCCTTCTGCAATATCGCTCACAAAGATGTTAAAAAGAGCCTGCCCTAGGACCGATCCCTGCGGTACTCCACTGATAACATCACTTGTTCATAAACCTTATTTTATCATCCTCACTTTAATATTCCCTTATCTCTTGTTTGTCCTGTTTGTCTGTCCTAATTAGATTGTAAGCTCTGTCGGGCAGGGACGGTCTCTTCATGTTCAAGTGTACAGCGCTACGTACGTCTAGTAGCGCTATAGAAATGATAAGTAGTAGCAGTAGTAGTCTTTGGGGTTACGGAATCTTGCTACACTTCGGGATTCTGGAATCTTGCTCATAGGTTTGCTTGCTTTGTTTTGAGTGTACTGGATGACGGCTGCTTAGGGGTAGTAGAAACAGAGATTAACCAAATGGGCTTCCTTGCGTACAGTGGACTAGTTAGGCTCACTTCCACTCCTGTCTATTAAACCTCCTTGCAGCAGCTCATAGGCTTGAATGCTTTGTTTTGAGTATACGTGGATGATGGCTGCTTAGGAGTAGTAGAAACAGAGATTAACCTAATTGCCTTCCTTGCTTACAGTAGACTAGATAGGCTCACTTCCACTCCTGCCTATTATATTAACCTCCTTGTAGTAGCTCATAGGTTTGCTTGGTTTGTTTTGAGTGAATGGCAATGACGGCTGTGTGGGGGAGTGGAAATAGAGATTAACCAAATTGGCTTCCTTGCTTACAGTGGACTAGATGACGCACTTCCACTGCTGTCTATTAAACGTCCTTGCAGCAGCTCATAGGTTTGCTTGCTTTGTTTTGAGTGTACTGGATGATGGCTGCACGGGGGAGTGGAAACAGAGATTAACCAAATGGGCTTCCTTGCGTACAGTGGACTAGATGACGCACTTCCACTGCTGTCTATTAAACGTCCTTGTAGTAGCTCATAGGTTTGCTTCCTTCGATTTGAGTGTATGGCAATGACGGCTTCACATGGGAGTGGAAACAGAGATTAACCAAATAGACTTCCTTGCGTACAGTGGACTAGATGACGCACTTCCATCCACCCCTGTCTATTAAACCAAGTAAAGATGGCCGCCGGGGCTTTTCCTGTTCGCGTTCTCCTCCCGGAAGTGACGCACTAAGGCCGCGCCGCGACTTTCCTGTGTCTCGCCCGGCTGCTGGAGCCATCGGAAGAGCGAGGAGCAGCAGCAGCCATGGCGGCCGGCGGGCAGGGAGCGGAGAGCGGCAGCGTCCGGCATTGGTTACGTGGCGCTTACAGGTTCGCCCTGGACAAGAACGACTTCCGCAGGTAACAGAACCTGTCTTCCTCTTTAAGTGTGAAAAACCTTTTCCACCCCAGGGCACTAGACCGATCCTCCCTACCCCATCTGCACCTTCTTCCCCTCCTTTACCAGCAGAAAGCGGTGAAGAAGCAAAGTAGCTAATTTGGCAGGACTAAGGCAGGTAACGTTGTAAATGGACTGAACAACAGTCAAACTCATATCAGCAATGAATGAGATACAAAATAGAAAGGTTAGGGAGCCGCCTCCCCCCCCCCAAAAAAAAAAAAAAAAATCCCTGGTGTCTAGGGCACACCCTGTGTGATTGCTACCCCCCCCCCACCACCATCCTGGGATGCTGTCATTCTTGCAGAGGCAGGAGCCAGTAGGCATTGCTCCTGTTTCTTTGAAAGGTATGCAGGGGGTGAGGAAACATACTAAGGTCATGGTTTTTTGTTTTAATGGGGAGGCTAAGGGTGCTGATGGAAACCAGGGATGTTTATTTTCTTGTTGGGTGAGGGATAGTCTGCTGGGGATGTTTATATTAATGTTGGGGGGTGGGGCATAGCCCTAAGTAATGCCACACTGGGAAAAGACCAAGGGTCCATCGAGCCCAGCATCCTGTCCACAACAGCGGCCAATCCAGGCCAAGGGCACCTGGCGAGCTTCCCAAACGTACAGACATTCTATACATGTTATTCCTGGAATTATGGATTTTCCCAAGTCCATTTAGTAGCGGTTTATGGACTTGTCCTTTAGGAAACCGTCTAGCCCCTTTTTAAACTCTGCTAAGCTAACCGCCTTCACCACGTTCTCCGGCAACCAATTCCAGACATTATGCATTGGGTGAAGAAAAATTTTCTCCGATTTGTTTTAAATTTGTTACACTGTAGTTTCATCGCATGCCCCCTAGTCCTAGTATTTTTGGAAAGCCTGTTCCACTCCACTCATTATTTTATATACCTCTATCATATCTTCCCTCAGCCGTATCTTCTCCAAGCTGAATAGCCCTAGCCTCCTTAGTCTTTCTTCATAGGGAAGTCATCCCATCCCCACTATCATTTTAGTCGCCCTTCGCTGCACCTTTTCTAATTCTACTATATCTTTCTTGAGATGCGGCGACCAGAATTGAATGCCCACCCTTGGCTATGCCACTGTGATGATCTGAACATATGACTGGTTATGTCTCCACTAGTATAGGTTCTAGTCACAGGTGGTTTAACCATAAAGCAAACTAGACTCTTGCCTAGGGTGGCAGTTGCTTGGGGGGGGGGGGGGGGCAAAACAGATCCATAGGTCCTGAGAGCCATAAAGAACAAGCAGATGTGATCATAAGCAGTTTTCAACATAGGTAAACAACTTTTGGAAATTGTCCTAATTGAGAACTATAAATTAGGTTTCTGTAGGGGCACCAGTAATACAAATTTACCTCTGTTATGACCGAGTTAAGGTCTGTGTCTACTTACACACATTGCAACTCCATCCTGGGAATATCTAGGTGCAGTGCAATTTGTACGAGTCATTCACTATATATAAATCACTTATAAAGTTACTACCAGTCTGTAGCAATAAGAAATTATTTGATGAGGAAGTGACGTCAGCGCTGGGTAATGGACGCCTGAAGCGAGAGCTCCGCTCCTGACGGAACAAAAATAAGATAAAACCCCTCCAAATTGAGCGCAGTACTCATAAATTTCTATCGGAAGGATAGCTAAACCCATGGCAGCCCGAAAGAGTCTCGCGAAGTACAAGTTCGCTAGCGAAAAAGGCGAGGCAAGCAAGATCGCGGGATCGCGATCGGGCACACGAGGCGGCAAGATGGCGGCCGGAGACTCCGAAACGGAGCCAGATCCCGAGGAACCGGCAGTAAGTGGCACAGAATTGGACAGAAATGAATATCACGCTGGTTCAAAGAACTAAAAGCAGAAACGATTGCTACCCGGAAGGGAATACAGGCCTCTGTGGCGGAGCTCCGGGAGGAGCTGAAAGACATTGGATTGCGGGTAGCTGAGACGGAGGAACGCGTGGAAACGCTGGGAGACGAAGTGCAGACGCTACAGGTAGCATTAAAGAAAGAACTGCAGTCCAGATTGGATCTTGAACAAACAGTGGAGGACTTGGAAAACCGCTCAAGGAGATGCAATCTCAGATTTAAAGGAATACCAGAGGAAGAACAATTTAGAGATGCCTTGAAAGTGGTGCAGGAACTTAGTGCACACATACTTAAAGAGCGGCAGGGAGGTGGAGACCAAGAAGAGAGAGAATTACCAGTCTTGGACAGAGCACACCGAAGCCTAGGGCCACAAAGAGGCAGGCAGCCCAGGGATATTATTGCATGTTACCATGAATTCAGAGTGAAAGAAGCTGTATGGAAAGCAGCTCGTGCAATGGGAGATTTCAACTGGAAAAACTGCAAGCCAAAGATTTATCAGGACTTGGCTCGAGCCACTCTTCAGAAACGGAAGGAATTTAAAGAGGTGACTCAATACTTGCAACGGATGGGTCTAAGATACCGGTGGCTGTATCCATTTGGGCTCCAGGTCACTGTTGGAATGACGCATAGAAGGCTGCAATCACCTAAAGGAGCATGGAAGATCTTGAGAGAAATGGGGTGTGAGGACTTGCCAAATGAGGAAAGATCAACACCATACCGCAAGCAGACACCAGTGAAAGATCGGAGTCTTGGAGGAAGCCAGACCAGGGGAGAAAAGGAACCGAATATTATGAAGGAGAGGCAGAGAGAATCCGAAGATGAAGGAGTGGACTGAATAAGAGCAGATAAGCTAATCATGGGGACTCAAGTTTTTATATATAGTGAATTAAGCTATAGACTATAAAGTTACATGAAAGTTCAAGGAGGCTGCAAGATTGAAGGGGAGATTCGACTGGGGAGGAGGGGGAGGACATGGAGAAGTTAAATGTCGGGGGACATTGCCAGTGGGGACTTACTTCCTTTGGGAGGAACTGGCGAAAAGGGAGGAGAGCCAGTTGAAGGGGAAGGGGAGGGTGGGGGGAGGGGGGGTTATAGGACAAGGGAGGGGGGGGGAAGGGGGGGATTTTGAGGGTAGGATCGTGGAATGTAAATGGCCTTAACAGCCCTGGGAAGAGAAGTATTATTTTCAGAGAATTACGCAGACTGGAGTGGGATATAGTAATGTTACAAGAGACACATGTACAAAAGAAGGATGAAAAATTGTTAAGGAACCAGGTACTAGGCGAGGGGTACCTATGTGCGAATCCCAAAGGGGGGAAATCTGGGGGACTGGCTATATATGTTAAAGATAATCTGCAATTCACCAAAGAACAAGAATTCAGGGGGAGGGAAGGTAGATGCCTGGCAATCAAAGGATCAATTAAGGGTCATCCAATTACACTCATTAACATCTATGCACCAAACGAGGGACAAGGGGAATTTTTTGAAAAAATACGAACAAGTCTAATGCCTTTTGTTGAGGGTCAGATATTGTTGGGGGGGTGACTTTAATTTTCCCGCAGCAGGGCTTGATCACTCGAAAGGAAAAGAGCAAGGGGCGAAATACACAAGAGGGAAATTTATCAAACTAATGCGGGAATTAGATCTACTGGACTTTTGGAGGTTACAACATCCAGGACAAAAAACTTACACGCACTACTCACATGCACAAAAGACATATGGTAGGATTGATGCGATCTGGGGCAGTCGCTCGCTATGGGGAGCTCTTCGAGGGTCTGAAATTGATAATATACATGCATCAGACCATGCTCCGGTGTGGGTTATGGTGGGAGGTTTAGGCAAGGAGAGAGGGGAAAGGGTATGGAGGCTTAATGAGTCTTTGATTGACACTGAGGAAAATTGCAAGGAAGTGAAAAACATAATTCAGGAATACCTGACATTCAATGATAACACAGAAGTAACAGACGGGACCTTATGGGATGCTCTTAAAACAGTGGTAAGGGGGCATCTGATTAAAAAAGGGGCACAACGAAAGAGGGAACAAGGGATACGGGAAATGATGATTCGTCAAAGATTGGCAGAATGTGAGGTGCTCCACCAGACAGAGGGGAATGCCCAAGTGTTCAGAGAATTAGTGGCTTGTAGAACTGAGCTGCAAAAGTTACAAGTTGGGAAGATGGAATTCCAACGGAAATTATTACAACAAAAATTCTTTGAATACAGCAATAAGGCAGGCAGTATGTTAGCTCGGAAATTACGCTGCAGACAGGTGCAAATACGATAACCAAACTAAAAAGGGGGGGAGGAAACATGGTGCATCAAGACGGGGATATCAGGGCTGAGTTTGTGAAATATTACACGAAATTATACTCGAAAGAGGAGGGAGCAACAGTGGAGGAGAAGCAAAAATACATAAGGGAGTTAGGCCTCAATAGAATAACAGAGACTCAAAGGGTGAGCTTAGAAGCTCCAATAACGTTGGAGGAAGTGTTAGGTGCCATCAAAGGACTAAAAGGAGGGAAAGCGCCGGGGATGGATGGATATACGGGGAAATATTATAAAGTATTTAGGCACGAATTAGCTCCCCTGCTGATAAGAGTGGGGAATGCCTGTTTCAAGGGGGAAGAGTTGCCAGTGAGTATGCATGCAGCGGGGATCACAGTACTCCTCAAACCAGGGAGGGACCCCACTTTATGCGGCTCCTACAGGCCGATCTCCTTATTGAACATAGATGTTAAGATTCTAGCCAAGGTGATGGCAGAGCGTTTGAGCAAGCTTTTACCATTTTTGATCCATGAGGATCAAGCGGGGTTTGTGCCACACAGGCAAGTAGCGGACAACATTCGCAGAACTTTGAATATTAAGTGGGGAGCCCAGAGGAGAGGGGATTCCCTAACTCTGTTAGCGATCGATGCAGAGAAAGCATTCGATAGAGTGGATTGGGAGTTCCTATGGGAGAGCCTGGCACAGATGGGGATGGGGAAGAATTTTTTAGGCTGGCTGCAGAAATTATACGTTCGCCCGGTGGCAAAAATTAAAATTAATGGGGGATACTCTGAACAATTTGATATTCAGCGGGGTACTAGGCAGGGATGTCCGCTTTCACCCTTATTGTTCGCCATAGCTATAGAGCCATTCGCCCAGAGGATCCGGTTACACCGAGAGATACGGGGGGTCAAGATGGGGGGGAAGGAGCACAAGATCGCATTATTTGCGGATGATATTTTATTTTACATCTCAACCCCTATGCAGACAATGCCTACTTTGATTGAAGAGTTGAAGAGTTATGGATGGGTATCAGGATTTAAGGTGAATTATGATAAGTCAGAGGTGATGGGGGTTACGATACCAGAAGTGGAGGAAGAAAGAATAAAAGAAGCGTTCAAATTTAAAGTAGCTAAAGAGAGTTTTAGATACCTAGGGATACAGATCCCGCGGAATCTTACTAAATTATATCAATTAAACTATATACCCTTATTAAAAAAAGTAAGAGGGGACATGACCAAATGGTAAAAGGGGTGGCTCTCATGGTGGGGCCGTATTGCATCAGTAAAAATGAATATTCTCCCTAGGCTTCTATTTTTGTTTCAAACACTTCCAATCCCAGTACCCAAGAGGGAACTAATGAGGTTGCAAACGGATATAGGAACATTTATTTGGGGGGGAGCACCGGCAAGGCTAGCGCGGAAAATAATGTGGGGCACACCAGATCAAGGAGGGAGGGGGATACCAAATTTACTCTGGTATTATTGGGCATCACAGCTTAAACAAATCGCGGTATGGGGAAAGGTAGACTTATCATCCATAACAAAACTAGAGCAGATTTTTGTACAAGAAGGGGTGCTCGAGGGATTGTTATGGGCCCAGATTCCGGATAATACATATAAGAGGCTTACCCTAAATCCCTTTGTATCACATCTCTTAGCATTATGGGGCACTTTAAAATTTAGGCTTAGGGGATCTAGGACTAAATCCACATTTGCTTGGATCACACAGGACCCAGGCTTCCCGGCCGGGATTCAGGGTGGAGTGTTTAAAACATGGTTCCATAAAGGGCTTATCAGATTCAGAGACCTGCTGACAGAAGAGGGGATTAAACCCTTTGCAGAATTGCAGGAGGCCTATGAATTATCATCATCAGATATGTATGCGTATATGCAAGTAAAACACTATATAGCTTCCACAAGGTGGATTAAAGATAAATTAGTAGAAAAGGAAAAGATGGAAGATGTATGGGGGAAGATTGATCTATGGGGAAAAGGAATATCTAGGCTATATGATCATATAAGGGGGTCACAATTCGTAAAACATAAATACATGCAGGCCTGGGAGGGGGATCTGAAACAGGAACTGACTGACTCCGAGTGGGGAAGAGTATGCAGAGAGGTTAAAAAAGCCTCGGTTTGTGTGTTGCTGAAAGAAAATGCATATAAAGTACTAAGTAGATGGTATTACACGCCGGAGAGAGTAAAGGCAATATTCCCGGAGGCTTCAGACAGGTGCTGGCGATGTAAGGAGGAAAAAGGCACCTTTTATCATATATGGTGGGAGTGTGTGCTCATACAGAAATTTTGGGAGGGAGTGACGGGACTATTGACAGAGGCCCTGGAAACTTCTTTCCCATATGATCCAAAATGGTGCTTACTGGGGTGGGGGAATCAAAAAGGAGAAAAATGGGGACAAAGGATTAAGAGGCTGGGCCTCGCGGCTGCAAAATCTATAATAGCAGTGTTCTGGAAACAAAACAAGGGACCTACAATACATAACTGGATTGGGAAGGTCAAGGGTTTAATGGTGATGGAGGAATTGACAGATAAATGAAGGGGGAGGTATAATGTTCAGGCCAAAGAATGGAAACAACTTGAACGGATATTGGGGAAAGAATTGTAAAGGGGGGGGGGGAAATAAGGAAGGGAACTTGGGAATGGAAGGGACTAAGGAAGCGGGAAGGGAGGGGAGGGGGGGGGGGAAATAGGGGAGGGGGGGGGGAAAAATGGAGGAGACATAAGAGAGGACATTCTTTATTGTCTTTATGTTTGTATTCTATGGTTCAGAGAAAAGAATGATTGTTGTTACCAGAATTTAGGATGAGACATTATACTGTAACATTTATAAGGTTTGTTCAATAAACTTTACAAATTTAAAAAAAAAGAAATTATTTGATAATTTAATATTGTAAAAGTATGATGGCCAGTTATTGATTTTTACAGGATAGTTGTGGCAGGAGCTGTGCAGGATAATTTATTTATTTATGGTTCATGTATACCCCACAGTTTCCCACAATTGCAGGCACAATGTGGCTTACATGAATTACAAAAGTAGAGAAGTACAACACATGAATTTTACAGCAGAATAAGGAGAGAACACTAACAACAATTAGGGTGACTAATAAGCAGAATTACTAATGGAGTAAGTTTTTAAAAAAAGGAACGTTTTCAACATCTTCTTGAAAAGGTGATGATCAGATTGAGATTTTAGGTTCAGAGGTAAAGCATTCCAAGTGTTCGGGCTGGAGTAGTGAAAAGTAGAGGCAAAAAGAAGCTTGTATTTGACACCCCGTCAAGACGGATAATGAAGTTGGAGATAGGTGCGAGCTGTGTTGATGGCATTTCTAGGTGGGAGGTCTACTAGAGGAATCATGTATTCCGGAGCTAGACCGTAGATAATTTTATGCGTTAAGGTGCAGAGCTTGAAAGCGATTCACTCTCTAACTGGGAGCCAGTGCAGATTGAGACGTAGAGGTAATTGCACTGGTTACCTATTGTTTGAAGGATCAGGTTTAAAGTTTTAACCCTGATCCATAGAAACATGACGATAAAGGCCAAATGGCCCATCCAGTCTGCCCAAACTCTGTAACCCCTAACTCTTCCTTTTCCCACGCCTTTTTAAATTCTGACAGTCTTCGACTCCACAACCTCCACTGGGCGGCCATTCCAGATTTTTACTTGGAAGTCCCATCTTTTCGATAGATCAGATAAGATGCTTATCTATACTCTATATTATTTCCATATCATCAAGCTGATCAATCCATAGACTGGTGGGTTGTGTCCATCTACCAGCAGGTGGAGATAGAGAGCAAACTTTTGCCTCCCTATATGTGGTCATGTGCTGCCGGAAACTCCCCAGTATGTTCTCTATCTCAGCAGGTGGTGGTCACACACAGCAGCAGCTCTGGCTAGGCCTCCAAGCCTAATCCTTAGGTTTTGTTGAGGCCTGGGGTTGAGGGCTCTTTTGAGCAAGTGCAAACCTGGTGGTGCCAGGTCCCTCCTTTTCTCCCCCCTCCCGCTGGCTCCGTTTAAAAAAAAAAAAAAAAAAATTTTAAACGTCTTTAAAGGCGTTTAATTCGACGTTTCTTTAAACGTTCATTGCAGCTACTCACTGGGACACCAGTTCGTTACAGCTCGGAGCGGCAAGCAGGTAATTTTACCTTTTATAGCGGGCAGGGGGTTCCCCGATTCTTCTCCTCGTGGCAATGGCGTCGGAGGGCGAGGGCGCAAGGGTCGCTCCCCGGATCGCTGGAGCGCTTCTAGAGGGGATGCGGGGGTTTTACAACCTGATTCGCCCTTGATGGGTGACAGTTTAGTGACCGATGAATGTCCCGGTCGTTCCTCCGGCGTGGCGGTTTTTTCCCGCCATAAACGCCCATCCCCCACTCCTCGCCTCCGCCATCTTGGCCGGCCACGCGGCTCGGACGGCTTCTTCGTGGGCCGCCCTTGAGGTTGGAGACATTAATGCCATGAACGCCCTTAATTTGGGCGATGGCACAAGCGGCTAAAGTTAAGCGCCGTTCTTCCCGCGCGGCTCCTTCGCGGAGTTTCGCGCCGGACGCCATTTTGGATGCGCAGCATGTCTCTCCCCCGCTATTGCGAGCGCCGGTTGAGAGTGCGTCTAGGGCTGTTGCCCAGGCTGCGGAAGTGCTCAGTCTGGGGGGTTTCTCCCCCGAGTTTGTTTTGCTGCTGCATCAGGCTTTCCTCATGCAAAACGCTGCCCCTGCTCCCTCTTCTGATAAAGAGGTTGAGGTTCCCAGAGGTAAACGCCCTCGGGTTGATTTCCAGGCCTTGGAGGACTTTGTCTCCTCCGATGTAGATGAGGGCAGCGGTCTGAGGTCTCCCAACGGTCCTTTGCGGATTCCTTGGAGGAGATAGATCCCCGCTCGGATGGAGCGGATGACCCCTCTGCAGCGCGGCTTTTTAGCCCAGAGGATTTGCCCAACCTGTTTTTACAGGCCATGGACACTTTGAAGATTTCCTCTCCGGAGGACGTCTCTCCCTCAGCCCCTGTTGGCTCTGCCATTATGCTGGGGACGAAGCGCCCGCCTAGATCCTTCCACGTGCATGATGCCATGCACACCTTAATTGCGGCTCAATGGGATGTCCCGGAAACGAGCCTTAAAGTGGCTAGGGCTATGTCCCGCCGCTATCCTTTGGCTGTGAGTGAACGTGAGGCCTATCTGTGGCCTACCGTGGATTCTTTAATCTCTGCGGTGACTAAGAAAACGGCGTTGCCGGTGGAAGGTGGCACGGCCCTAAAGGACGCCCAAGACAGAAGATTGGAGGCGGCCTTAAGGTCGTCCTTTGAGGCAGCTGCTTTAAGTTTGCAGGCCTCAGTTTGCGGCTCCTATGTGGCCGGGGCGTGCCTGACTATGGTGCAGCGGGCTTTCCCCTCGGATCTTTCCTTGTGGGCTGATTGGCCGGCCCTGGAATCGGGCTTAGCCTATTTGGCAGACTTGCTGTATGATGTCTTGAGAGCCTCAGCTAAAGGCATGGCTCAGACAGTCTCTGCGCGGCGGTGGCTTTGGCTGAAACATTGGTCTGCTGACCACGCCTCTAAATCCCGCCTGGCTAGATTGCCTTTTAAAGGCAAGCTGCTCTTTGGGGTCGAGCTGGACAAAATCGTGTCCGATCTCGGCACGTCTAAGGGCAAGAAATTACCAGAGGTCAGGGCTCGGGCTAGTACTCGTCCCGGTACCTCCAGAGGACGGTTGCTGGAAGCCCGTCGGTACCGCCCGGGCAAGTCGGGTTCCTCTGCCCCCTCTTCCTTCAAGAGGAATTTCTCCCCCAAGCAGCATTCCTTTCGCAGGGACCGCCGTCCCGGAGGTGCTCCCTCCGGTCCTCCCCCAGGGTCTCGTACCCAATGACGGGGCCTTGGTCCACGCCCCAGTGCAGATTGGAGGACGGCTGTCCTCGTTTCTGGGCGAGTGGACCACTATAACTTCAGACGCGTGGGTGCTGGAAGTCATCAGAGACGGCTACAAGCTAGAGTTCTGCCAACCCTTAAGAGACGGGTTTGTACTCTCTCCCTGCAAGTCTCCGGTCAAGCTGTGACAGTGCAGCAGACCTTGGACAACCTGATCCGCCTGGGTGCGGTCGTTCCGGTGCCAAAAAATCAGATTGGCAAGGGACGTTACTCCATTTACTTTGTGGTTCCAAAGAAAGGAGGTTCTGTCCGGCCTATCCTCGACCTCAAAGGGGTCAATCGGGCCTGGAAAGTGAGGCACTTTCGCATGGAGACTCTCCGCTCTGTTATAGCGGCAGTGAAGGCAGGAGAGTTCTTGGCTTCCTTGGACATCAAGGAAGCGTACCTGCATATTCCCATCTGGCCTCCTCTCCAACGCTTTCTGCGTTTTTCAGTCCTGAGACGACACTTCCAGTTCAGAGCCCTCCCTTTCGGGTTGGCTACTGCTCCGCGGACCTTTTCCAAAGTAATGGGGGTCTTAGCGGCCTTCCTGCTAAAGGAAGGAGTACAAGTCCATCCTTATCTGGACGACTGGTTGATCCGAGCCCCCTCTTATGCAGAGTGCGGCAAAGCTATGGACCGGGTAGTTGCTCTTGTGAGCTCCCTGGGATGGATCATCAACTGGAAGAAGAGCCAGCTGCGCCCGACTCAGTCCCTGGAGTATCTGGGAGTTCGATTCGACACCCAAGTGGGCAGAGTGTTCCTGCCAGACAATCGGATTGTCAAGCTTCAGGCTCAGGTGGACTAGTTCCTAGTAGCCTCTCCTATTCGGGCTTGGGACTACGTGCAGCTGTTGGGCTCTATGACGGCCACGATGGAAGTAGTGCCCTGGGCCAGGGCTCATATGAGACCACTACAGCTATCTCTGCTGCTGCGCTGGACTCCGATGTCGGAGGATTATGCTGTGCGCCTTCCCGTGGACCCAGCAGTGCGCAAGGCGCTGAGCTGGTGGACGCAGACAGACAAGTTGTCTGCAGGATTGCCTCTGGTGACCCCGGAGTGGATTGTCGTCACGACAGACGCCTCTTTGATGGGCTGGGGAGCCCACTGCTTGGGAAGGACAGCGCAGGGGCTCTAGTCTCCTGCAGAGGCAAGTGGTCTATCAACCTCCTGGAACTCAGAGCCATTCGGTTGGTGTTATTGGAGTTCATCCCGGTACTGGTGTTGTAGCCTGTACGGGTCCTGTCGGACAATGCCACGGCTGTGGCCTATATCAACCGCCAGGGAGGTACCAAGAGCGCCCCTCTAGCCAAGGAGGCTATGAGTCTTTGCCAGTGGGCGGAAGCGAACCTGGAGCAGCTTTCAGCGGCCCACATTGCCGGAGTCATGAATGTCAAGGCGGACTTTCTCAGTCGCCATACCTTGGAGCCCGGAGAGTGGCAACTATCTGCTCAGGCGTTCTTGGACATCACGAAGCGCTGGGGCCAGCCGAGCCTAGATCTGATGGCGTCATCGGCCAATTGCCAAGTGCCGCGCTTTTTCAGCAGAGGACGGGACCCTCGATCCCTGGGAGTAGATGCTCTTCTCCAACAGTGGCCGACACAAGAGCTCCTCTATGTGTTCCCGCCCTGGCCCATGTTGGGCAGGGTGCTAGACCGGGTGGCAAAGCATCCCGGCAGGGTAATCCTGGTGGGTCCGGATTGGCCCAGACGTCCCTGGTATGCGGACTTGATCAGGCTCTCAGTCGACGATCCTCTGCGGCTGTCAGTGGAGCAGGGCCGGTTACATCAGGGTCCCGTGGTGATGGAGGATCCCTCTCCCTTTGGTCTTACGGCCTGGCTATTGAGCGGCAGCGTCTGAGGAAGAAGGGCTTCTCAGACAAGGTCATCGCCACTATGCTGAGAGCGAGGGAAACGCTCTACTTCTACTGCTTACGCCAGGGTTTGGCGTATCTTTGCAGCATGGTGTGAAGCAGGCTCACTTTCTCCCTTCACTGCTCCAATTTCTTCAGTGTTGGCGTTCCTGCAAGAAGGTCTGGAGAAAGGCCTGTCGCTCAGTTCCCTTAAAGTCCAGGTAGCGGCTCTGGCTTGCTTCAGGGGCCGCCTGAAGGGTGCTTCCCTGGCTTCGCAGCCAGATGTGGTGCGCTTTCTCAAGGGAGTTAATCACCTGCGCCCTCCTCTGCACTCAGTGGTGCCTGCGTGGAATCTCAACCTGGTGCTAAGAGCATTGCAGAAGCCGCCGTTTGAACCCTTGTCAAGGGCATCTCTGAAAGACCTGACGTTGAAAGCAGTCTTTTTGGTGGCTATCACTTCAGCCAGAAGAGTTTCCGAGCTCCAGGCGCTCTCATGTCGAGAGCCTTTTCTACAGTTCACTGAGGCAGGAGTGACTATTCGCACAGTGCCTTCCTTTCTGCCCAAGATTGTTTCTCGCTTCCATGTGAATCAGCAGCTCTGTCTCCCTTCCTTTCGTAGGGAGGACTACCCAGAGGAGTACTCTGCTCTTAAATATCTGGATGTGAGACGAGTCATCATCAGATACTTGGAAGTGACCAATGATTTCCGGAAATCGGATCATCTGTTTGTCCTGTATGCAGGTCCTCGTAGGGGTCTGCAGGCTGCTAAGCCTACAGTGGCAAGATGGGTCAAGGAAGCCATTGCAGCGGCTTATGTGGCCGCGGGGAAGGTGCCGCCTATCCAGCTGAAGGCTCACTCCACAAGAGCTCAGGCGGCCTCGATGGCAGAGGCCGGTTCCGTCTCCTTGGAAGAGATATGCAAGGCGGCAACTTGGGCTTCGGCCCATACATTCTCCAAGCATTACCGCTTGACTGTGGCTGCTCGGGCGGAGGCCCGGTTTGGAGCTTCAGTGTTGCGGTCAGGGATTTCTATGTCCCGCCCTGGGTGAGTACTGCTTCGGTACATCCCACCAGTCTATGGATTGATCAGCTTGATGATATGGAAGGTAAAATTATGTATAATCATACCTGATAATTTTCTTTCCATTAATCATAGCTGATCAATCCATAGCCCCTCCCAGATATCTGTACTGTTTTTATTCTGGTTGCATTTCAGGTTCAAGTTCAGTCTTCAGTTACTTCAGAAAGACTTCGTGTTCAAGTTTTTTCACTTGGATTCTTCAAGAGTTAAGACGAGTTTGTGTTACAGTGAGCTGCTGCATTCCTCTCCCCTCCGTTTTACGGGGCTGGATTGAGACTTAAAATTCTGCCGGCACTCCCTCCCGCTTCGTGCGGCTGTAGGGCAGTTTTGTACCCCTCCCGCTTCGGCGGTGTTAGGGTCAGTCAGCTCCTCCCGCGGTTGCAGGATAAGGCAGATCCCCCCGCATCGGCGGGTGTGGTGTCCCTCCCCCGCTCCGCGGGGATGAGCTGGACGGATTCCCCTCCCCCACTTGTGTGGGGATGAGCTGGGTTAATTCCCCTCCCCCGTTTCGGCGGTGGTGAGCTGGGCAGAGTGTCCCTTCGTGGGTGTAATTCTCTAAGTGCTGAGTCCTGCGGATGGAGCTTTGATATCGACATACTGAGGAGTTTCCGGCAGCACATGACCACATATAGGGAGGCAAAAGTTTGCTCTCTATCTCCACCTGCTGGTAGATGGACACAACCCACCAGTCTATGGATTGATCAGCTATGATTAATGGAAAGAAAATTATCAGGTATGATTATACATAATTTTACCTTTTACTGCGGGACCTGGTTTAATAGAATGCATTACCTGAATCCTTGTGCAAAATCTGTATTAAGGCATGCATGTTTACACAGGCTTTTGCTATTGGATTAATGGTTCATTATATTTAACTGCTGTATGTAAATTTTGGTTTATTTTGTGCTTTACTTGTTAAGAATTTTTATTGATATTTTATTGGAGACCGCCTAGAATTGTAGGATAGTGCTGTTTATAATGTTTTTAATAAAGAAATAAAAATTTTCTTGTTCTCCCTGTGATTTTGATAATAGTGCAAGCTTAGGGTTTACCTTGGGTCATTGGTTAGTTTGAATTCACAGGATGGGAATAGTGGTGGGGTAAAAGCAAGGAGTAATTGTTACAAAGGAATTTTTTTTCCCCTCCAAGGAACTTGATTGTTAACCTGGGACTCTTTGCGGTAGGAGTTTGGGTCGCAAGAAACTTGACTGACATTGACTTGATGGCACCTCAGCCTGTGGGATAGAAAGGCAGGTAAGACACTGACATGAAGCCAACATCTCAGTGCTTGCAAGTAACTTGTCAGAGCAGCACTTTGTGACCTGAATTGGATAAATAAGAAAAAAATATCTTGCTTGATATTTTTCTTTCCATTAGTCGCAGCAGATGAATCCAGAGACTAGTGGGTTATGCTATCTACCAGCAGATGGAGATAGAGATCACTGTACATATCTGCTCAAAGTGTTTTTAGGAAAAAAAGTTGAATATATAATTAAGCCCTGAATCTGCTGCCAGAAAGCTAGGTTTGAAGAAGGTCTGGAGGACGGATCATTAAAACGTATTAGCAAGATAGACTTAGGTGTGTCTCCTGGACTGTCTTATTCACATCTACCAGGTACATCAGATCGGTTGCGTTCAGAGATAGGATACTGCACTCATGAACCACGGGTCTGACACGCTATGTTTTTATCAATGCCTCTCTTTGAAAAGAGAAAATTCCTTTCTCCAGAGCGCTATATTCAATCTTTCAGATACAAAGATAATTAATAGAAGGGGAGTGCCCTTGAAACTTCCCCTCAGAGTTTACTGTACTCTCCTCTTCTGCCACTTCACAGGAGGAATTGCACCCAGTTGTTTCCTAGCTAATGGCTAATCAATACTGTGCTAAAATAAATCTCTTAAAAACAAATAAGCGAGATCCCTGGAGAAAGTTATGTATCCTACAGTTATACAGGTGGGGGCTGTTTGCAGGGTGCACAGGGTTTACTCCTGGTTTGGACTCCAGTAATGTTTAGGGTTGAGGTGTTTTGATGTTTTTGAGATTGTAGGTTTGTGTTCCACACGTGTTTGCTGGTAAACCTGTGAGGATGGTTCCTGCACTAATCAGGCTGCCTTTCTGCTCTGTTTCCACAGGCTGCTGTTGGAAGGAGGTATCTTAAAATTCTGATCACACCTCTAATCCCTACCTGTAAGGACACATGATAATGAAGATTCTGCACCACCTTTACTTTGTAAAGCCACAGCCTATGACTGTTACTGGGGATTGTAGAGAAAGCAGACTACATCGGACATGTCCTTGTGAAAAATTGTCTGAAAGATGTTCATATTATATATAAAACAGGCCTGACAACGCAGGAAATTTTATTTGTTTTAATAGGAAACTTTTCATATTACAAAAACACAGTGTAAAAAGAGTAAGATTTACAAAAAAATCATAAAAACATGATTCATAATTCACACCCGAAAGAGAAGAACATGTCTCCATGCTGTACTGCATGTAGAACCTGTCAGCTGTTCATCCAGAAGGGCCTTGGCCTCCTCTGAGCCCAAAGAATGGGTGGGAGTGGTAGAAGAGACGGGATCTCACATGCGAGTCACATTGTGTCCTGTACATATGATGAAGGTGCTCTTGTAGTCTCTTGAGCAGATGCTGGGGCCATGGGAGATGAAGGGATTCTAGGAAACATTCTTCATGGTGGCTGGGGTGAAGATGTTGATTTATTCAGTAACAAATCTGTAAACCCAGCTTTTGGGCCCCCTCTTCCATAAAGCAGGTCCAGTCCAGTGCTAAGGGTATTTACTGCCCTAGCACTAAGCTCCTGCCTGCTCTCATTCCACATGTGCGCTCAGTTTTACACATAGGTACTTCATTTATACTAAGGGGGGGGGGGGGGGGGGGAAGGGTGTGCAAAGGCTTATAGAGCTTTCAGCCAAAGTTGTAATGGCACTGGCTTAAATGTTTGCTTTTGGGGCAATACTGATGCAGATTTTTTTTTTGTTCAGTATTGCTTTAGCTATTTTTCTTAGCTTGTTGTTGCTATAAATTAAATTCGTAGGCCTTTTGTTTTCCTAGTTTCTTTTGCCAGCCACTTCTCTCCGTTCCTGCGTCACGTCACTGCCTTTTAAACGTGCACATTCGCAGTTGCTGGCAAGGTGGCCATGCTTCATGTCACCTGTCCCGTTGTTGCATTAACTTTTCTATGGTTATGACTATTCCCTAAACACAGATTTTTAAAAGAGAGAAATAACTTGCATACTGAACAATGGCTGCTAGGAGAGGAAGGTTTAATATCGCTGGTAGGGAAGGAAGCCCCCTCCATACTCAGCTCTAAACACATAGGATCGACTGTGCGCTGCTGCATGAAACACTAACGCACACAGTTCTTGGCCTGTAGTCCTACAACTGTCCACTCGGTTAAGAAGGGCTTAAGCCAGCACACAGGGAGATAGTAGCAAGAACAAAAGGGGACAGTCTGCATTCACATCATTCCCAGAATGGATTTGTGTCACTTGAATCATGAGAGGTAAAACCCACCTGTGCTTAGAACTTGGCTCCCCTTGGAAAGTTACAGTAGATACAAGGCACCAAATTGAGTTCTGAAAGCTTAAGCCACAGCTGAACTGTGTTCTCTGAGAGGGCAGATAACCTGCCAGTAAGCTTCCATCCAAAAAAAGGAGGAGGAGGATGGGGATTTTGAGTACACTTAGATTTGGGAAAGGTGATAAAGGAGGTACAGGTAATGTACTAGCTCCCTGCCCAAAAATGGACCCCAGCACAGCCCGTGTAGGGGTTCCCCCCTAACCCTTCTATGAGAAGCATACAGCCATGTCATCTCTTCTCCAGAGAGGAGGTAGATCACTGGAAACAGCTCTCACGGCCTCTGGTGCTTGTGTGTGAGCTTAAGTAGCATCGTACAAAAGGCACCCTCCCCATCAATGGATCTGGGCTCACTACATGCGACAGTGAAATGCTACGAAACCATGAGAGGCTGCAGCAGGCTCAAGGTGGGGTGTGTATTGGTACTTGCATGCCTCTTCACTTTTAGCACATATCCAAAAGGAAACAGTGCTTCTACTTGAGGGCCAGAGGTTTCCATTTCATGGTATGCCACAGACATTAAGGCCAGCCCTAAACACTGCAACTAATTTATTATTCACAGCTGTGGAGAGAGAGAGATATGCCAGCTTCAGGCTTATCTCTAGTGCCCTCCTCTGTGGCACTGCAGCACAGAGTAAGAACACAACTTGACACTATCACTTTGCAAACAAAAGCTAAACCCTACAGTGTTACAAAAGTTTAGGAGCCTGGCTCCCTGGCAGGGAGGAAGCACTACCTTCAGCCTCCCACCACCTACTCAATTCAAGTGACAACTATTTCTACCTGAATTCAAATATTAATGCAACATGAGCAGTCAAGTTTGCTTTTTAGGAGACTACAGCTGCATTTTCCATACTGTCTCCTCTCTTCCTCCACAGGAAATACACGGTTCCTTCCTCACTGTATGAGTAGGTCTAGGTAACCCTTAAGACTCCATGGGTTTATGGCAGTGGGGTTCCTGCCAAGCTAAATTGTACAAAAAATAGATCTCTGTTTAAAATGCAAAGTCCAGCAGGAGCTGGTGCTCACAGCACTCGGAGGAGCCACAGAACCATGCTAATCTCGTAAGAAGGAATGAGGAAAGGGGCACTTATAGGCAGCTGAACCCAACAAGGGACAACACCAAGAATAAAAAATAAAAATTACATCTTCCCCCCAGAAATGACCTGAGAAGATCTGTCCCCAGAGGTTGTTCTGAAAATACGAACTGGTATCATTCCAGAGTAAATCCCTTCCTACCCTTTTTAAAAGGGAGGCCATGACCATTCAGGAGAATGAGAGGCTTCTCACACTTGTGCACATGACTGCAGTGGCTGGGAAAGGTGAAGATGCTATGACTCCCATCCCGAGGGATGCAAAGAAGCAGCTATTGTGTTCTTAGAAGATGAGGCTGGTGTCAGAGGCAGGTCTTCATGTTGCTGTTGGGTGGCACCTGAGCTGGGAAAGGTGCTTCAACCATCCCTGGTTTGGCCTGCAGACTTGTTCTTTGAGTGTAGAATAGGATATAGGCCTGGGTTCTGCACACTTCATCCACACTGCACATATTCAGCTTAGAGTCATTACAATGCACCCAAAAACCTGAAAGCAGAAAAGAGCCGTATTACTAATGTGAAGTAGGCAGCAGATGTGGGTTGTTGATTTTTTTGTTATAAACTTCAAGCACTCATAAAATGAGCTAGTTTCTCCCAGGCCAAACTAACATAAATTATTGTTCACCAATGTAGATGACATCGTCAAGTGCTGCTCCTCCCTAGGGTCGCTGCCCTTATGTTTAAGAACATAAGAGTAACCAGACTGGGTCAGACCAATGGTCCATCTAGCCCAGTATCCTGTTTTCTAAACAGTGGCCATGCCAGGTCACAAGTACCTGGCAGAAACCCAAATTGTGGCAACATTCCATGTAGAACCCCAAAGAACAGCAAGATTCCATACTACAAATCCAAGGGCAAGCAGTTACTTCCACACGACTGTCTCAATAGCAGACTATGGACATTTCCTCCAGGAATGTGTCCAAACCTTTTTTAAACCTAGATACGCTAACCGCTGTTACCACATCCTCTGGCAAAATTCCAGAGCTTAACTATTAAGTGAAAAAATATTTCCATGTAACTTCCTTGAGTGTCCCCTAGTCTTTGTACTTTTGGAATGAGTAAAAAAAAATTGATTTACTTCTACTCGTTCTACACCACTCAGGATTTTGTAGACGTCAATCATATCCCTCCCCCCCCCCCCCCCCCCCGTCTCTTTTCCAAGCTGAAGAGTCCTAACCTCTTTAGACTTTCCTCATACCAGGGGAGTTCCATTCCCTTTATCAATGCTTACAATAAGTAGGCAATCTCAACAGCCAGTATCTCAGTAAAAATAAAGGTATCAAGAATATAAACAAAAAAGCTTCACAACAACTTTTTTTTTAAATTGGGGGCACCTGCTGCTTCAGTTGCATTTTGTGCACACACACTCTCTCTCTCTTCTCCCCCCCCCCCCCCCCCCCCAATTAACAACCTGATACTGGATTCTTTGGAAAAATCTGTGAATAAATCCCTTCACATACACAAAGTTCTAGTCAAAACGTTTAGCTCCTAAGCGTAGACAACAGACTCACTGTTTATGCAACATTATCAGATTCCTGCCATTCAGGATGACCTGGTCATCACAAACTAGCCTACCTGTAGACAGTGCTGTGGAGCAAGGGGGTGGGGGTGAGGTTGGGGGCAGGCAAAGGAAAGAGATACTGGACTATAGGGGAAGGAAGAGAAAAGGGAAGAAAAGATTCTGGGGGCTGAAGGGGCAGGCAATGAGAAGAAAGGAGAGATGCTGGACTAGTACATTGGGGGTGGGGGAAGAGGAAGGGGACAAACTGGCCCTGCTTGGTTTTGTTTTTATTTCCTTGTGAAAAGCACTCACCTCCCTCTGTATTGTAGCAAAATGCTGTGTAGTGTCCTGAGCCAAACCCTTTCCCGTGATGCATCACCACAGCGGAGAGGTCGTAGACATAGGTGGCATTGTCGCGAGAGGCGAGTGTGTCCCTGCAGCAGTAAGGTTCCATGTTTAATACCTGGTCAAAGAAGACATGGACCCCAATTTTCTCACGGTGATTACGTCCAGACCACCTACAAAAGAAAGGCACATTAGAATGTTCCAAGCATAGGATCCAGGGCTTGAGTACCTGCCATCACAGCAGACCCTCTAATCTTCAGGTATTATACTTGATTTTAAAGTTTGGCTACAGATTACTAATAATACACTACAAAAATGAAATTGCAGATGTATCAGTACTTGGGTGTATTAGTATCCGGTCCAGGTAATTTGCTCCTCTTAAGTTTGTCCAATACCACTTCTGTCTCCCCAGCTCAGTTTGGCTATATCTGTCAAGAACATTTGTTTTGATACTATGGAAATTTGGAAGAGAATTCCTTTTACCAGACTGATTACAATGTTTACCAGGACAAGACGCTGTGGTATGCGGGGGCTTCGGATGAAGGTGAAAGGGGATAGAATCAGGAGTAACCTGAAGAAATACTTCTTTACAGAAATAAATGATGGTGGATGCATGGAACGGCCTCCTGGTGGAGGTGACAACTATCTGAATTCAAGAAAGCATACGACAAACACACAGGATTTCTAAGCGAGAGGAAGGAAGAATGGGCAGACATGATAGGTCACATGGTCTGTTCCAGTCACTGCTTTATTTACCAGCTGCTTTTTTCTTAAATTATGAGTCATACCACTATGTCTCTAGGTAGTTCACATTCCTTGGGTCTAGTTCTCTACAGGCCCTCTCCACCTTCTCTTTTATGGTTTCCCTTGGGATGCTGAAGTCCATATTTCCCTACTGTGCTGTAACAGAATCTTTGGACTACTGCAGTAGCATGGTGGTATTACTCATTCTTCAGGTCACCGCCCCCCCCCCCCCCCCTAAAAAAAAAAAATCTGTAAATTTCTCCCTGATCAGAAGTTTTCTCTACAGCCATCATCAGACTCATCTGTTTCTCTATTGCAGGGGTTCTCAACTTGGAATACACCTAGCCAGTCAGGTTTTCAGGATACGCAGAATGAATATGTATGAGAAACTTGCAGGCACTACCTTCACTGTATGTAAATCTATCTCATGCATATTCATTGTGGGTATCCTGAAAATGTGACTGGCTAGGTGTTTCCTAGGACTGGGTTGAGAACCCCTGCTCCATCGCTCTGGGCTCCTTAGGTGACCACATTACTTGTGATCGGGTCAGTCTTGTGCTATTCATTCTCAAAGACTCAATCCTCCATCTCTGCTAGAGCTTAAAGTTGATGCCACGTGGTTCTTTCACCACAATCCATTCTGAGGCCTACATCGGTGTCTTGCTGCTGCCTTTTTGGCTGACATTCTTATACCCTCCTTTGTCACTCCAGGGCTTTAAACAGGGGGTGGGGATCACTGTCTTGATTCCTATCGGAAGTATTCGATCTAGGTGCCCATGTTAGATGGAGCTTCCTCCCTATGTTTACAGATTTTTTTTTAAATACTCTTCCACTGCTTTGCAAGAATGAATTAACTTCATTTTCAAATACTCAGACAGCTGTTTGAAGAAACCCATGGTTCTTGAAAGTAGACGGTTAAAGTATTTACTCTTCTATTAAATTGTCGTCACCTGGCCTTACTAACAAACGGTCACAATGAATTAACTGGAACACATGCTGTATTTGCCTTGTTATGATTTTTAATCTGTTACATCATCAAATAGACTCATTTTCTATTCCTTAGCATCCTTCTGAACTGGCCCGGCTGAATTGATGGGTTGTGCACGCCTTCCAGCAGGGAGACTGAGAAGAATGAGACCTGTGAGGGCTTTCTTCTGCCTCTGGAGCATACAGTCGGGTGACCGGGTCCCTCCTCCCTACTGTCACTTGAGCCTTCCTTGGGTGCTTGCTCTGGCAAACTTAGTATTGGAAGACTGCCCTACACCCCTTCGAGGGAAAAGGTCCTGTAGCCCTGCGAGGAACAGACACGTTGCCTTGATAGTATTAAAAAAAAAAAAAAAAAAAGGTTAAAGGGTGAGTTTTTTTTTTAATTCAGAGCACTGCATCGTTAAAAAAAAAAAAAAAAAGACCTGCACGATGCCGCTTACCTTTCTCTCCCTGCAGAGTAAAGAGGCTTGAGAGTTTTGAGCGCTGGATGCTTGGCGGGGATGTCACACAAGCTTTGGCGCTGTGCCGTTTGTCAATGCCGAGGAGTTTCGATAGACGGCATTTGTAAAATTTGTACCGCATCGGAATTAGAACTTCTGGCGGGTTAGTAGACAGCGAGCGTGGGCAGTCCTAGTGGCAGCAGGTTCTGTAATGGCGGGGCCGAGCAATGCAGTGGTACCGGTTTTGGCAGGAACCTCTGCCATCTTGGAAGTGCTGGATGCATCCGAGCAGTCTGTGGCGCGCAGGTGCTAAGCAGGCCCAGCTGACAGCTGAATCGGCAAGGGTGTTTCCCTCCAGACATTGTTTTGGCTATGTGGTTTATTTACTGCGCAATGCCTCTCCTCTTTAGCTGCTGAGCATGCCCAGGGTCCGTTACCTTGCGCTAAAAGACATTGGGTCTCTTGGGAAGATCAGGAGGTAGCGGCAGCTCTTAAAGGAGATACACTTTTAGTCGACACAGAGGACTATGAGTCTTCCACAAAGAGGACTTGCAGGAATTAATTGCTCTGGTGGCTACTACTTTAAATTTTGAGGAGAAGCAGCAACCTGTGGATCGCCGTAAAGTGGATGCTCTAGTTAAAGGGGTCCATAAGTTGGGTAGATCTGTTCCTATGCATCAGGGCATAAGGGACATAGTTCAGGTGCAGTGGGATGTCCCTGACGCTCCCTTTAAGCTGGCTCGCTCCATGGTTCATCTCTATCCGGTTGCACCAGTGGTGGTGACCAAGAAGAACATGATTCCGGTGGATGGGGGCACTGCCCTAAAGGATCCACAGGACTGTCATTTGGAGACGCTCTTAAAGCATGCCTTTGATGTTTCTGCTTTGGCAGTTCAGGCGGCTACCTCTGGAGCACTAGTGGCCCAGGCCTTTTTCCAGTTGTTGGAACGGGTTTTGGATAGACAGGCGGATGATTTTACCCTCATTGATCAACAGGTTGCCAAGATTGAGATGGGCTCAGCCTTTCAGTCCAATGCTCTTTATGATCTGCTTATGGTGTTAGGAGTGTCAGCTTGTAGGACTCTTTGGCTTAGATGTTGGTTGGCAGTTGCGGCTTCAAACTCAAAGCTGAGTAAGTTTCCCTTTCGGAGGTCTCTCCTGTTTGGAGATGATTTAGATAAGCTGATCAAGAGTTTAGGCGATACTAAAAGGTGCCTCGATTTCTGGAGGGCCGTCTGAGGGCAGTTGGCCAGGGGTATTCTTCTGTAAGAGGTAGAGGGCGTGACGCTAGGCGTTTTTGGACAGGCAGAGGTACCCATTTTTAAAGGTCCTGGTATTTTCAGCGTACCCAGTCCTTTCGGGGCTCATGGCGGGGAGGCAGGGACTATGCCTTCCCTTGTCAGTCTTCCGGTCGTGCGACACAATGAAGGTTTGCGAGTCCATCCTCCAGTACCGGTCGGGGGTCACTTGAAAGAATTTTAATGGAGGTGGGCCCAGATTACTTCAGATCACTGGGTTCTCAAAATTATTTGACACAGTTACGCTCTCGAATTCACTCACGCATTGTTGGATGTTTTTCTGGAATGCCCCATTGGTCTCGGGTAAAAGCTCAGGCAGTAAGGGACACTCTGGCCAGGTCGGTCAGTTCTTTATGAGCAGTTTGTCCAGTGCCGGAACAGGGCGCAAGCAGGTATTCCATCTGTTTTGTGGTTCCGAAGAAAAGTTCCTTTCAACCTCTTCTGGATCTCAAAAACGTCAATCGGGCTCTGAGTGGCACTGTTCCATATGGAGACCCTGCGGTTGGTTATTGTGGCCGCTTGGAAGAATTCCTCACGGAGGTTTATTTCCACATTCCCATTCTTCAGGCGCATCATCGCTTCCTTCATTTCGCAGTGTTAGGTTGGCATTTTCAGTTTTGTGTGATGCCATTCGGCCTGGCGACTGCTCCTTGGATCTTCACAAAGGTGATGGTAGTGGCGGTTCTTCGCGAGCAAGGCATCTTGATGCATCCATACCTGGGTGATTGATCAGAGCGAAGTCGTATCAGGAGACTTGTCAAGCGACGGCAAAAGTAGTTCAATGCTTGGAATTTCTAGATTGGGTGATCAATTGTTTCTTCCAGAGCTGCGCATTCTCAAGATGCAATAGCAGGTAGCTGCTCTCCGCAGACAAGCCGGCTCCATGTGCTCAGCTTTATCTTCAGGTTCTGGGGTCTATGGTGTTGACAACAGAAGCAATGTAGTGGGGCCAGGGCCTACAAGAAGAGTCTTCAGAACTTACTGCTCTCTAGATGGTGCCCCCAGAGAGACTCATTGGATGCCAGGTTGCCCTTACTATTGGTGGTGCGTCAGGATCTCTGCTGGTGGCTTCAGTTGAGCAATCTGTCAATTCGTCTGGCTCTCATTGAGGGCAAGGCAGTGCGAGTCTTGTTGGACAGTGCTACAGTGGTACCATACATCAACCGGCAGGGCGGTATGAGAAGTCTTTAAAGACTGTTTTAGTTCACTAGGCCCAACAGCTGATTCACTCAACGCTGTAGTGCTGCTTGTCTCCGTAAAGCTAATCCTGGCTGGCTGACACAGCCTCTGGCATGGGAAGGCATCTAAAGGTACGGTAGTTAGAGAGGTGCACCCACATGGGGTTCACAAGCTTGGAAGGATTGCAAGCCTGATGCAGTAATGTGTGGGATTCCAGTAACCACTCGCCTCCACCTACCCTCCTCTCTTCCTTCCTGTACACATTAATTGATTTGATTACTTTATTTTTTTGTCTATTAGATTGCAAGCTCTTTGAGCAGGGACTGTCTTTCTTCTATGTTTGTGCAGCGCTGCGTACGCCTTGTAGTGCTATAGAAATGCTAAATACTAGTAGTAGAAGTCCCAGGCTGCCGCAGGAGATCTGGGACGTCATGCAGTGGGCGGAGATGTATCTCCTGGATCTGTCAGCCTCACGTGGTGGGAGTCCTCAGTGTGCAGGCAGATTTCCTCAAGTCGCCAATCCCTAAATCTGGGGGAATGGTCTTTAAGCTCAGAGGTGTTCAACACAATAGTTCAGAAGTGGGGCTGCTCAGTGGTGGATTTGATGGCGATTCAGCAGAATGCCAAAGTCCTGCATTTTTTTCAGTCACAGAAAGGAACAGAGCTTGGAAGGTTTGGACGTGTTGCTGCACTGGTAGCCAGTGGATCTGCTGTATGTGTTTCCTTCCTGGCCGCTACTCGGACAAGCCATACACAGGAGAGACATGCAGGTCTAGTAATCTTGGTAGCTCCGGATTGGCTGAGACGGCGCTGGTATGCAGATTTAAGCATCAGGAGGCAGTGGGGCACTTATTCCAAGGGCCGGTAGTCATGCCAAATCTGAAACGATTTTGTCTTATGGCCTGGCTCTTGAGAGGGCTAGGTTAAAGAAGCATGGCTATTTGTCAGAAGTGGTAGGGGCTATGCTACATACTTCACTGGCTTATTTCTGAGTCTGGAGGATTTTCAAGGCCTGCTGTGAGGATCATGGAGTTAATTCTTTAAGGGCTTCCATTCTACAAGTTCTGGATTTCCTTCAGGGTGGTCTGGCTAAAGGTTCCTTTCGGGGGCAAGTGAAGGGCAAACCCTTGAGTAGTTATCCGGATGTAGTTAAATTCCTAAGGGGCGTTAATGCTCTGTGTCCACCCAGGTGTCCTCCTTTCCCTTCTTGGGATCTTATGCTGTACTCTCGGCACTGGTTCGTTCTCCCTTTGATAGTCTCTATTTCTATCAATGATCTTGTAGCAATATCGTCAGCAAGGTGAGTGTCGGAGTTGCAGGCTTTGTCCTATAGGGTGCCCTTTTTGGAGTTCCTGACAGAACGCATGGCTTTGAGGCCGGTTCCCTTGTTCCCGCCGAAGGTCTTCACGGCTTTTCATATCCGTCAGTCTTTGGGCCTGCCGACCCTGGGGGTATCCAAAGGGTCGGAGGAGCAGAGGTCTTTGCGCAAGCTAGAGGTCTGTAGGATGTTGAAAGAGTAAGTAAGGCGAACAGAGAACTTTTGCCGATTGGATCGCCTGTTTGTTCTGCTTTGTGGTGGTCGTAGAGGTTTTGCACCATCTAAGGCTATGTTAGCCAGATGGATTAAAGAAGCAATTAGCTTGGCTTACATTCTTAATAGGCCAATTCCGGAGGGGGTCAGGCAGTGTCTTGGGTGGAGTTTTCCTTGGTCGCTCCGGTGGATATTTGAGAGTGGCCACATGGTCCTCATTGCATTCCTTTGTTAAGCATTATAGAGTAGATGTTCAGGCACGGCAGGACGTAATGTTTGGTCAAAGGGTGTTGACGGTGGAGCTGTTAGGGTCCCTCCCTTAATGTATTGCTTTGGTTCTTCCCATCAGTTCAGCTGGGCTGGTCTGGAGGGACACTAAGGAAGGAGAAATTAGGTCCTACCTGCTAATTTGCTTTCCTTTAGTCTCTCCTGACCGGCCCACTTTAAGCTGATTGTAGTTCAGTCGATGGTTTATTATTTCTCTTTGAGGAACAGTAGTACTTTCTCTTTAAAAAAAAAAAAAGACACAGTCTGTAGTTATTAGATTTGTTCATGCACGAAGCTAAATTTAAATGCTCTACTGCCAGCATGTCTCTTGCTCTTTGTGTATGGGTGACTGTGGAACCCAGCAGGGCACAGATGTTTTCTTTCTTTCTTCTGCTTTGTTACTAATATACTGAGACTTGAGGGGGCTGAGCTGGGCTCCTATTGGCTCTTTCAAAAAAACACTGTTCTCAGTCTCCACCTGCTAGAAGGCATGCACAACCATCAGTTCAGCTGGGCCGATCTGGAGGGACTAAAGGAAAGCAAATTAGCAGGTAGGGCCTAATTTCTCCTTAAAATCTGCTGAAAGATCTCCCCCTCCCCCGGATATTCAGCGCTATTTAACTGGCCAGGAACACCTCCTGGCCGGATAAACAGTACTTAACTGGCTCTTTGCGAATATTCAGGGGGAGATAACTGGTTATCTCCTACTGAAAATTCACAGTTAGCGCTTAACAGCTAACCAATTATTTTGTGCAATATAACCGACTATCCGCTACACATTCAGCAGCACATCGCTAAGTTTGCTGGCCAAATTGGTCTTGGGCCGGTTTAAACTTAACGGCCAGCACTGAATATTGGGTTGGCTGGTTAAGTTTAAACCAACGCCGGTCACTGGAAACTGTCCGGCATCGAATATCTGGTCTCACCACTGACCGTGGAGTTAGCCGGGCTGCCTCTCACGGTCTGTATATTGGCCCCACTGTGTTTAACTTTATAATACGTATTGGTTGTTACAACTTCTGTTCAGTTAGGGAGTCACTGAACTTACAAATTGACCAGGGGTAAACGTTTCCATACAACTTTGCAAAATGTCTCAGCTATTGCAAAAAAAAGGAAAAAAAAGATAGAAAAATAAGTCTCCCTCTGTACTGCTGAAGTAATGCATCATAAAGGCAGCAGGAGCTGCTGCCACCGAAGCATCCGATACCTCACATCCTGCTCTTACCTGAATCGCTTAAGGTGCAGCCGGAGGACCTGAGGTAGTCTGTACAGCAATAACTGTTTTTTAGCTTCACTCAGAACAAGAGGTTTTGGAGAGGACTTTCGCCGTCTGCCTGAAAGGAAAAATGCGAAGATTATACAAACTAATAATTTGAAAAGTGGTAATATTTCTTTCCAACTAGACACACAGGGGCACAGCTGGAAAAAATAAGAAAAGCCTTAGTTGAGCAGGTCTGTATCCACCTAAGGGAAGCTGCTGCAGTCTGGGCCCACAAAAACCAAGACTACCAAGAGTGTGGAAACAGGAAAGAAAGCAGCACTGAACAAAATCAGTCTACTTGTTCATCATTACAGTCAGTCTGATTCATCGACATAACAGAATGGGGAAGTACCTTTAATGACTTGGGCCTGTGCTGTGGAAATCAATGACCACAATGAGCAGGACATGTGCAAGACACAGACAGAAAGCAAATCCCTTTTGATGGATCAGAAGATATTGATCAAGTGGCCGGAAATAAAGTAGGATGACACTTACTGTTGCACTGATCGCAAGCATATATTCTCCCTTCTAGGGCCTCTGTTTCCGTAAACTTTGTTAACATTTCTGTTAATGTGCATTCTGTAAGGCTGACAGGAAGGACCCCTTTCTCGATGCAGTGATAGCGTTCTGGGAACTCCAGGGAAAGATCCCAAAAAGGCTCAACAGTGTCCGATTTATAACTGCAGGTTAGACAGGTCACCTGTTTGGAAAAAAAAAGGACCTAAATGAATGAGGTTACAAGTGCCTCTGCCTGAGTATAAGCCACACCCTCCACTGGGTCAATAACAATACAAAGCGAAACGAAACTCCTTATTACGCATTCCTACAATGTCGAGCTCGCTTTCAAATACCGATTGGGACTATCTTCGTCTACCTTGCCAGGTACCACAGCAAATTCCGGTTTGTATGGATGAGCAGAAACTGAATGTACCTGACTGAGCAGCTGCCCATGGAAAATGGTGTTTACCACCTTGAGGACCTGCTTGGTGAGCTTCCTCTGAGAGAAGGGGATGAGGATTCGATGCTTAGTCCCTTCCGATTCTAGCTCCTGCTGCACTTTATCTAGTAGCTCACAAAGGAATTCCTGAGCGTCCTGCTGATCATATCCTCGAAAGGCAGGAATCAGGCTCCACACCGAATGTAGCATGGCAAACGGTGACACCAGTGCCCACTTTCCAGACCACATGACTCGGAAAAGCGTATGCAGTTCATGACAGAGAGAAATGTGCTTTGAACTCCGCTCTTTAGGCTGAACCAATTCCAAGCTTCGGTTTATAGAAGAGCCGCCATTTAGGCCAGCTGGTAAGTTCTGCCTCCCAGTTGATCCCAGTTTATCATGCTTTGCAGACATGTTAGCAGCAGAGCTGTTCGCTGGCTTGTTTGACATTCGAGATCCCCCATTTGTTGTTTTGGCCAATAACTCTTCAGTCTCATTAGGGTCAAGTGTCAGAAAACATTCCCTAAACTTTTGAAGGTGGCTGAGCACCTGAAGGATGGAGTTCATGTAACAGGTATTTCCAAGATTGCGCAGGCCAGTCACACCAGGGGTCACCATCGGCTTACGCCGGATGGAGTAGAACTGGTTAAACCTGCTGGTTGTCACTCGTTTTGAGGTAGGGGCACCTGTCGACATCTCCCTGAACTTTCTAGGGATTAGGTTGTCCCGGTGGACATGGGACAGTAGTCTAGCGCTCTTTCTTGGGGGGGTGCTAGCCAATTCCTCCAACAGACGCCGTTTCATTTCTTGTCTCCGCAGCCTGGCCTCCTCCTTCTTCTTCTCCAGCTCCTCCCTTTGCTTTTTCTGTTCCAGTTTCAGTTGGCCTCGTGAGCTCTTGTCAAACCAGGTTTTCAGGGCTTTGGCTAACAAGGACTGACGTCTATGCCACAAAGCAGTAAGCATCTGTGGCTCTCCCTGAGGGTTCCTGGGATGGCTGCACATGTGCTCCCCTGAGGCTTTGGATCGCAAGGTCCTCCCACTTCGGGGCGACAGGACATTTTTCTGGTTCCTAATCACAGAAAGTGTGCTCCGCAACAACTTAAGATCTCCCTCAGGGTTATCGTTCAACACATAGTCCTCACACAGGTAACAAAATACATATAGTTCAGACACTTCCATGGCCAGTGGATGTCTGGTCTCCTGAAAATGTTTGAATGCATGTTCTTCAATGTACCGTCCACAGGCCACATGAGAGCATTTCAGACAAGCCCAGACAGATTCCGTGGTCTCACAGTCCATGCAGTGCCACCTCTGTGGGTTCAGGATGGAGTGGTCTTGGGCGAGTCGTAGTCGCCCAACATGTTTGCATCTATCCATATCTTACAGGGGTCTCCACTGCTTCAACCTGATGAGAAAAGATGAAACAACACATACACAATCAGTTCATATGAACTACAATCGCTTACCTCATACCTCAAACCTCTGCTGTCGCACCAAACAAATACATAAGACTAGCCCTTAAATCTATCACCTGCAAACGCAGTTAAATTAGGCCCTAATTAGCACCATGATAATAGGGTCTAATTAGAGTTAAGTGGTGCTAGTTTGCAGTTACATGTGTCCTTTAGTAGCGATTCTATAATTTAGCAAACAGCTGCTTGGGGGACTTCAGGTGTTTCTGGGACAGGGCCAGCACTTGCTTGCTGAAGTTAGGGGCAATGTTTCCACCAGCCTTTGACATGGCATAAGTGCTAAAACGCAGACTTACGCTCAAATTCCATAACAACAAGTTCGTGCGTAATTGCTGATACAGAATTTGTGCTGGGTGCCCAGCATTCCAATACCTAAGAAATCTTTATAGAGTTAGGCAGCACAAACCTGGGATGGCACTGCTGCATTCACCCTCCTCCAAGCCAGGCCTGCCCCTAAAACAAAGCAAGGCCTGCTACACCCCCACCCCCCTGCAACAGGCCATGAATGCGCACACCTACCACTCTTACGTTTTATGGAGGGCAGTGGCCATAGCACTCATCCATTCCTACTGGGGGAGGGGAAGCAGGAGCTGTGTGGGGCAGAAGGTTCCCCATGTCCATTCCTGCAGTAGCCCTTGCCAGTCAGGTTTTCAGGATATCCACAGTGAATAAGCATGAACTTGATTTGCATACACTGCCTCCATTACATGCAAATGTTTCATGCATATTCATTGTGGATATCCTGAAAACGTGACTGACAAGGAGTATACTCCAGGACCGAACTTGGGGAAACGGTGCCCTAAGCTGTCAGATACATAAGGGGCAGCAATGCACGCTTTATACGCAAACACAGTGCCGAGGCATTGCAGACTTCCCTGGCACACCCAACTCCACCATAGGCAGCAGTAGTGCAAAGTTTCAAACACCCTTCCAAGATCAGGAACAACATGCACTTCCCCACAAAAGGTGTCTATTATGCATCTTTACTTGTGTTCTACTTAATTTACTGAAAGAGCAAAATAAACAATATGCATGGACCTTCTGAAACTTAGTGGGGCGGCTATATGCGCAGAGAGTGCGAGAGGTTGGCGAGTGGGAAGGGTAACTGGACTGTGTGCATGTGGTGCACAGGATGGCCTTGGGAGTGACCACATACTAACTTCTACTGCAACATAAGTACTTCCTCCTGCTAAAATGTCCCCTCAACCCTGGGTTGCAGATACAGAGAATATGATGCAAGCTAAGATCGATAAGGCCCATCCAGTCTCCTTCCTGGTGCATTATTGTAAGCCACACTGAGCCCGCAAATAGGTGGGAAAGTGTGGGATACAAATGCAATAAAATAAAAATAAATAAATAAAAATCTCTGGCTTTCCTCAGAAGCAGGATCCTTGGTGCATACCCCAAAAGCCAGCTTTTGAATTCCATTAATGATTTTGCCACCTCCCCGATGGGAGACCTTGGAGCGCTTCATCCATCACCCTTTCCATGAAGAAAAACAAACACTCTTTTGCTGTCCCCCCCCCGCATCCTCAGATCAGGGCTACTACTTCTGCAGCTTTTCTCTGAAAGAAGTATGACATTTCCAATGTTTCTCAAATCCCCCATTTCTCCTCTCCTTTAGGGTATAATTTGGATAGCTTTCTCTGTACCATCACTTGCATGTTCTCCATAACTGGACACAATATTCTAGGTGCGATCTCATCAACAACCTTTAAAAAGCATACTCAATACTCACGGAGTCCTGACTAAGCATTCTGCTGCTCTGCAGATGTCAAGGATTGGAGCTTGCAGCAGTCTCATGACAGCCAAGGGGATCTTGGCAATCCTTAAGGTGTACAGTTCACTTTCAGACTGGCAAATAAGAAGCAGCCCAGATTCACGCTCTGCAACAGAACAATACCTGTGTGACACAAGGAAAGAAATTATCTGCACTCTACAATTTCAGAGTACAAAAAATGCCACAGATGGATTGTAAAAGCTTCAACCATCCCCTGTTCTCCCACACCGATGGCATGAACAAGGCTGGTAATGGCCAGGCTGCACATGGAAGACCCTTTTCATCTACTATGCAGAACAATTACACAACAGTTTATTAAAACTTGCCTTAAACCTGTCTTGTTCTGAGGCCAGGTAAACACAAATGCAAACACGAATAACATTCCTGTTAATATCATCTTTGTATACATGGGTATCTACATAAATATCTTACACGAGCGTGTTTAACGTTAAACTAGGAGTCAAATAACTTTGAATGGTACTGCAGCGACCCTCTACAAGAAAAGTCTTCTTTCGCTTGTACCCACCAAACCCTGACCTACATTCGTCAGGATGAGAGAGGAAATGACAGTCCACAGGTGTCAATTCTTCAGTTACCCAGGGCCCCTCCCCACTGGAGTAATGACCTTTTAATGTGTAAAAGGAGGAGGGTAATTCACATCGCTTTAAAAAGAACTTCCAAGAACACCTCCTTGCCTGTACCCTATCACGTCAAGAACTGAGCCTGTGCCCAATATACATTGCATTAGAGGTGAGGTTCAGTGAAGGGTTTTGATGAAAATACAGTACAAGACTACATCACAGCGGTTTACAGTACATAGTTTTGGTAATGCAATTAAATAAAAACAGTACAACAGAGTTGAGTCATCGTGGATAGGATGTTGAAATCTTCCGCTCAATGTGCTGCGGCGGCTAAGAAGGCAAACAGAATGTTGAGTATTATTAGAAAAGGGATGGAAAACAAGCATGAGGATGTTATATTGCCGTTATATCACTCCATGGTGCGACTGCACCTGGAGTATTGTGTTTAGTTCTGGTTGCATCATCTCAAAAAAGATATAAAGGAATTGGAGAAGGTGCAGAAAAGGGCAACGAAAATGATAAAAGGGATGGGACGACTACCTTATGAGGAGAGGTTAAGAAGGCTAGGACTCTTTAGCCTGGAGAAAAGGCGGCTGAGGGGTGATATGATAGAGATGTACAAAATAATGAGTGGGGTAGAGCGGACAGATGTGAAGCGTTTGTTTACGCTTTCTAACAATAATAGAACTAGGGGACACAAGATGAAATTAGAATGTGGTAGGTTTAAAACAAATTGGAGAAAGTTTTTCTTTACTCAGCGTGTGGTTAGACTCTGGAACTCATTGCCGGAGAAGGTAGTGACGGCAGCTGGCCTTGCTGAGTTTAAAGGAGGTCTGGACAGATTCCCGAAGGAAAAGTCCATTGATCGTTATTAAATTTTGGGGTTTTGCCAGGTTGTTGGGGCCTGGTTTGGCCACTGTTGGAGACGGAGTGCTGGGCTTGATGGACCTTTGGTCTTTTCCCAGCGTGGCAGTACTTATGTACTAATAAGCCCAAGGCTTTTCAATAGGCTTATTATCCTTATTACTCAGCTACCTGGCTGGTTAGCTTTTGTGCTCCCTTTCTATTACTTTTTTTCCTTAGCCTTTGCTGTCCTCTCTCGCTCTCAGCTGGTGTTCTTATTCAGTTTTCCTTGTGTTTTTACTGATTTTATTTGTAAACTGCTTGGATTTTATAAAAGGCGGTATATTAAACTAAACACAGCACATCATATAACCAAGACACAGGCAGATTATTCAGTAAACATTATTATTTATTAGGATTTATTTACCGCCTTTTTGAAGGAATTCTCTCAAGACGGTGTACAGTAAGAGTAGATCAAACCTGAGCAATAGACAATTACAGCAGTAAAAATATTCAAAAACAATACACATATGGCATGGTATACTGTGATTGATGTAAAGAAAGTTGCACATGAGGTCAGAGAAATGGTTAAATGTTATCTCAGCTAGGGTAGGAGTGGATAAACATGACCTGCTGCAGTATATGAATTGATGTTAGACAGGTAATCGGTTTATTCAAGGCTGTAGGTAAGTCAGGTTCAATGGGTGTGAGTAGCTGCACATCATCCGCATAGATGTAGAACTGAGTGTCCATTGACCGAATCAGCTCAGCTAGTGGTTTGAGGTAGATATTGAACAGAATAGGTGACAGTATCGATCCTTGTTGTACTCCGTAGGTAAGTGTCCATGGTGGTGATGAGTTGCTGCCAAACATTATGGATTATTGCCTGTCTGATAGGTAGGATCTGAACCAAGCAAGTACTATTCCATTGATACCTGTTTATGTCAGTCGTGCTAGCATGATACCATGATCCACGGTGTCAAAGGCTGCAGAGAAATCAAGAAGTACTAACATCGAGGCAAATCCCTTGTCTCGGTTTCTGTGAAGATCATCTAGTAGGGATACAAGGACTGTTTCTGTACCATAACCAGGTCTGAATTCAGATTTGACATGGATTTAGCCAGTTTCTCTTTTCTAACCAATCATTAAGCTGCCCGTCTGTAGCCTTCCCTTCGACTTCGTTCCCCTGCCCCCCCCCCTCCAGCCACCCTGCGATTCTCCTCTCTCCCCTGCTCCCCCCTCCAGCCACCCATTGATTCTCCTCGTTACCCTGTTTACCTCCGTCGAAACGGCCGTGTCTTTGAAAGCCCTGCCCATCTGTAGCCTTCCCTTCGCGATTCTCCTCGTTACCCTGTTTACCTCCGTCGAAACGGCCGCGTCTTTGAAAGCCCTGCCCTCTGAGTCAAAAGTGCCCTGGTAGAATGGGCTCGCAAGGAAACCGGAGCCATCCGACCAGACAAGAAGCAAGCAGAACAAATCGCCTCCCGAATCCACCGAGCGGTACTTGGCTTAGATGCAGCGTGACCGCGTCGAGACCCTGAAAGAAGCACAAACAGATGATCAGTTTGGTGAAAATCATTTAAGACATTCGCAAATAGCGGAGAAGGACCCTGCGCACATCCAAGCAACGAAGGGCGTGAAAATCTGAAGGATAGTCTTCCTCTCGAAAGGCAGGAAGGCACAGGTCGCAAAGTCACTCCTGCCTCAGAAAATTGCGAAAAAGGATCACGACATGAGAGTGGCTGAATCTCAGAGATCCTCCGAGCTAAAGCCATAGCCACCAGATTCACCGCTTTCAAGGTGAGATCTTTCTCTGAAGCCTTATGCAAAGGCTCAAATGGCAGGCCCTGCAAAGCCCTGAGAACTAAGTTAAGGTTCCAGGATGGAGAGGGACGACGTAAAGGAGGACACAAGTGCAGACCCCCCCACCCACAAAAAATGCACCACATCAGGATGTGCAGCTAGGGAGGAACCAGAGACTCTACCACGAAAACAAGCTAGAGCCACCACCTGAACACGAAGGGAATTATAGGCTAAACCATCCTGCAAAAAGCCAAACGCTGAGGAACCGAAGCTTGTAGAGGAGATCAAGCGCGAGCCTCACACCACTCCACAAAATAGCATCAAACCCGAGCATACGGTGTAGAGGTAGACCGCTTGCGAGCCTGCAACAGAGTTGTGATAACCACCTCAGAACAGCCCTTTTTTCTCAAGCTTGCACGCTCAAGAGCCAGGTCGTAAGACCAAAGCAGCAGGGATCCTCTATCTGAATGGGTCCTTGAAGGAGGAGACCGGGAAGATCTGGAAGTCGAAAGGGCGGTTCCACCAGAAGGCGCACCAAGTCTGCATACCAAGGGTGTCGCGGCCAATCCGGAGCCACTAGGATGACCCAGCCCGAGTGAAATCTGATGCGCCACAGCATCCGGCCGATCAAGGGCAACGGGGGAAACACAAAGAGAAGATGATCCTTTGGCCAAGGTTGCAGCAGGTGTCCTGCCTGCTGAAGAAGACGGCCACCTTGGCATTCGTCTGAGTCACTATGAGGTAGATCCCGGGAACCCCCCCATTTCTGACAAATCAGCTGAAACGCCCCCACCAACAGCTCCCATTCTGCAGGATCCAAGGAGTGATGGCTGAGAAAATCCGCCTGCACATTGCTGTGACCCGCTACATGCGCTGCTGACAGGCAAAGCAGGTGCCTCTCTGCCCACCGGAGAAGACAATCTGCCTCGGTCGCCAAGTCTGGACTGTGAGTGCCTCCCTGACGATTGATGTAAGCCACCGCCGTCGTGTTGTCCGAAAACACACAAACCTCCTTGCCGCATAACAGTGTCCGGAAGGCCATCAGGGCGTTCCCAATCGCTCGAAGTTCCAGACGAATGATTGGCCAAGTCACTTCCAGTGCTGACCAAGCACCCTGGGCATAATGGTGAAGACAATGAACTCTCCATCCTGAAAGACTGGCATCCGTGACTACTACTATCCACTGAGGCGTTGCTAGAGAAATGCCTCTCCGAAGATGAGGGCCCTGAAGCCACCAGCTTAAACTGCGGCGAGCCTGGGCAAGCCAAGATAGCCTCCATAGGTAATCCTGAGACACCAGAGACCATCTGCTGAGGAGAGAAGACTGCAGAGGGCATATGTGAGCCTGGGCCCATGGGACCACATCCAGTGTCACTGCCATGGATCCCAAAACCTGGATGTAATCCCAGACCCTGGGAACTGGAAATGCCAGAAGATGGTAAATCTGGGAGCAAAGCTTGATAATGCGCTCCTCAGGAAGAGAAACCCTTCCCAGCTTCGTGTCGAAATGGGCCCCTAGATAATCCAACTGTTGCGAAGGAATGGGATGACTCTTGGGGGGTTGAGAACCCAGCCCAGAGACTGCAGAAGAGCAATGACTCGATGGGTCGCCTTGCGACTCTCCAACACCGAGTCTGCCCGAATCAGCCAGTTGCCCATACAGGGATGCACTCTGATGCCCTCCTTCCTTGGAGAACATTCAAGGAATAGTAGACAGGCCAAAGGGCGTTGCCTGAAACTGGAAATGATGCCCCAGAATGGCAAAGCGCAGAAATCGCTGATGTGGAGGCCAAATGGGAATATGAAGATACGCCTCCTTGAGATCTGTTAGGAATTTTCCCGGCTGAACAGCTGCCACAACGGAGCGTAGTGTTTCCATGCGGAAATGCCGTACTCTTAAACACTGATTTATATATCGGAGGTCGAGGATGGGCTGAAAGGAACCTCCTTTGCGAGGAACCACGAAATAGATTGAATAACGGCCAGTCTGCACCTCAGGAGGAGGCACAGGAACCACCACTCCTAAATTCAGCAGAGTGTGAAGTGTAGATTCAACAGCTGCCTGCCTGGGGGTGGAAACACAATGGGACTCAAAAACAATACACAGTATGGCATGGTATACCATTTACAATGTCAACACAATACGTAATAAAACATTATAATTTATAGCTAAGGGTTCAGCAAAAATATTATGCACAAAAGGAGATATAAAGTCCACTAGCATCCACGTGGTTCACTGATGCAAGAAGTGTGTAAAACTGATCACAAAAAAAAAACACCAGAAATTAGACTAAGGAAAAAATCCAGTGAAAGAAATGGACGGATGTTTGGACTGGTCTGGTAAGGAAGGAAAAATTCTGGAAGACTAAAGGAAAAAAAATTATCAGGTAAAACAAAATTTTTCCTTGTAGCCTTAACAGACAAGTCCAGACCAATGGGATGTTGCAAAGCTGTGGCCATACAGTGTGGGACCACAGAAAGAGACACCAGTTTCATAGGCATAATTCAGTGCTGCAGAAAATCAGTCAGGGAACGGCCTATACCTGACTCACTCATTATATACAGGCTGCTACAAACGGGCTTAAGTGGAACTGGTGCTTTGAGAGCTCTACTGAATAGCATATTTTACTATTCGGCTGAATACAAATGAGCACATCCTATATAATAAGCACCTCCAATGTTCTGAAGCTGACTCCGTGGCAGTGAAAGGTTGAAGGGTTCGTGCTACCTCTAGCGCTGTATCCATCTCCTGAATTGACGTCACGTACTTCCAGGTTCGTCACAAACAGCACTGACCAACCACAGGATACCAGCACGAGGCACAACCTCAACGTCTTTAGCCTTCCCTTCAAGTTCATTCCTTCAGAGTCCTGCTCTCGTGGAAAGAGGAAATGATGTCAGCAGGCAGGACTCAGAGGGCAGGGCTTTCAAAGACACGGCCGTTTCGACGGAGGTAAACAGGGTAACGAGGAGAATCGCAAAGGGAAGGCTACAGACGGGCAGGGCTTTCAAAGACGCGGCCGTTTCAACGGAGGTATACAGGGTAACGAGGAGAATCGCAGGGTGGCTGGAGGGGGGGCAGAGGAACGAACTCGAAGGGAAGGCTACAGATGGGCAGGGCTTTCAAAGACGCGGCCGCTTCGATGGAGGTAAACAGGAGAATGAGGAGAATCGCTGGGTGGCTGGAGGGGGGGGGGGCAGGCGAGAGGAGAATCGCTGGGTGGCTGGAGGGGGGGGGCAGGGGAGAGAGGAGAATCGCAGGGTGGCAGGAGGGGGGCAGGGGAACGAAGTCAAAGGGAAGGCTACAGACGGGCAGGGCTTTCAAAGACGCGGCCGCTTCGATGGAGGTAAACAGAAGAATGAGGAGAATTGCTGGGTGGCTGGAGGGGGGGGGGCAGGCGAGAGAAGAATCGCAGGGTGGCAGGAGGGGGGCAGGGGAACGAAGTCAAAGGGAAGGCTACAGACGGGCAGGGCTTTCAAAGACGCGGCCGCTTCGATGGAGGTAAACAGGAGAATGAGGAGAATCGCTGGGTGGCTGGAGGGGGGGGCAGGCGAGAGAAGGAGAATCGTTGGGTGGCTGGAGGGGGAGCAGGGGAGAGAGGAGAATCGCTGGGTGACTGGAGGGGGGACCCAGCGGTCTCACTCTCTCTGGTCACACACACACACTCGCACATTCACTCTCTCTCTGTCACACACACAGTCACTCTCACACACACTCTTTCAAATATACACACTCCGAGAAAAACCTTGCTAGCGCCCGTTTCATTTGTGTCAGAAACGGGCCTGTTTTACTAGTAAATAATAAAAGCAGCAACATGAAATCGGAGATCAAGCATTTATTTCGGTAGGATTTAGCACAATAGAGGACCAGATTATTCGTATTCAAATTTAAGTCACTATTCGGCTGAATACGAAGCGAATCAAATACAAATACTGCCCTACTTAGTTCACTTCTTGTTATGGAAAGGTTTTTGCTTGGTTGTAATTGGCTTAGGGAGTTACTACAAGGATCTGCTTTATCTTACACACCACTTTTTAAACTTCTGTGGAAATTAGATATTGATTTTGGGTTAGACTGACATGGTATTTGCTCCTTTCCTTGTTAACATGAGGAACAATACCCTACTATACCTGAATGTACAACCCTTTAAGCACTTTTGAGCTTGCAAGCAGTGTATAAGAAATTAAAATTAATAAACCCACATCATTGCCCTCTCTTGGAATACAGAAATCACAAAGCTGAAACTGCTGCAAGAGCATTTGTATTCAGAAGAGGTCACCCTTATTTCTAGGACGTTGCTTCAATATTCCCAAATACACACATTTAAAAGGGCTAGAATCTATTTTTTCTTCTTACTCCGCTAAGGGATTCGAGTTTTCTTTGCTTCTGTGCCAGGGAGAATTTCTGGCTTTCTGTATAACCCCTTCTTCCTGCTCTACTCGGTCTCTGGTTTCCTCATTAGTCAGGTCTCTTTTTTTCTTTGTAAATAATATCCACAAAACCATTACTTAGAAAAACAAAAACCTGGACAATGACAGCTTGAAGAATCTGCGATGCCATCAATGATTAGAAAGCACATGGAGCAATTAACAGTTTATTTTTACAGGACACAACACAAAGTCCTCTTATGCCACGGCCAGGGGACTGCTGCCTGGTTTGTTGCACCTGCCTCTTTCTGGAACTCCTAGGGCTCAATCGGTTATCTTATATTTGGTAATCTGGGGAAATTATTTGTTTACAAGTGTGATTTTGTTATGTCTAATGTACTAGAATTGTACTGCTCCCATATCCTGCCATCATGAAGGTCACTGCTAAGAAATGCATCTATGGGGACTACGACCCATGGGCCAAACACTAAATCCCCAGGGCCATCATACAGCAAATGATCCTGGATGTACAAGTCATCTCCATTTTAATTAGGTTGCTAATATAACAGCTGCCTTCAGAAATGTCCAGTGAAGCTCAATGCGTTCAGAGTAATCGCCACGATTGTTCTATTTGTATTGAATGAGAAATCATAAAATAAGTCGTGGCCCACAAGCATCTATACCTACAAGGGATGTTCTTCACGATGGGCTTAGCCTTTGGAATGCCAGATCTTCCTGCTTCACCAGTCCAGGAACAACCACCATCAGCAAAGGAACTTAAAAAAAAAGAGCAGGACACATGGAGGGGCATTTTTGAAAGAACGTCCAACTGATAATATCCATCCCGCAGCCATTTTCAAACGGGAAAAACGTCAGGATTTCCTGTTCAAAAATACGGGAGGACGTACTCTGAAAACGTTCAAAATGAACAGACATTTTCCAAAAATGTCTAGTTTCACTTGTACAAAAATGGCCACACAGACGTCCCTGCACAGCAGAGGGGCAGCCTAGTTTTTTACTTGTATTTTCACTATTTATATACTGTTTAGATGTAAGTGCTTCTTCAGTCTTCTTTTTCAGGTACTAGCACTGCCCCTAATGGGCTCACAATCTAGTATTATATTGTACCTGAGGCAATGGAGGGCTAAGTGACTTGCCCAGGGTCATAAGGAGCTGCAGAGGGAATTGAACCCGGTTCTTCAGGATCTGAACCCTAACGCATAATCATTAGGCCACTCCTAGTACTAATCCCACCTTAATTCATTTATAGGTTATTGTGAGCCCTCCAGGAACAGATAAAAAAACTAATGTACCCAAAGGTTCACCACTACAACAGCCACCATGCTTGCAGGTATAACTTCAGGTACAGTAACATAGCAACATAGTAGATGACGGCAGAAAAAGACCCGCATGGTCCATCCAGTCTGCCCAACAAGATAAAACTGATATGTGCTACTTTTTGTGTATACCTTACCTTGATTTGTACCTGTCCTTTTCAGGGCACAGACCGTATAAGTCTGCCCAGCACTATCCCTGCCTCCCAACCCCCGGCTCTGCCACCTAATCTCAGCTAAGCTTCTGAGGATCCATTCCCTCGGAACAGGATTCCTTTATGTTTATCCCACGCATGTTTGAATTCCGTTACCGTTTTCTTCTCCACCACCTCCCGCGGGAGAGCATTCCAAGCATCCACAACTCTCTCCGTGAAAAAATACTTCCTAACATTTTTCTTGAGTCTGCCCCCCTTCAGTCTCGTATCGTGCCCTCTAGTTCTACCGCTTTCCCATCTACGGAAAAGGTTCATTTGCGGATTAATACCTTTCAAATATTTGAACATCTGTATCATATCACCCCTGTTTCTCCTTTCCTCCAGGGTATAAATGTTCAGGTCAGCAAGTCTCTCCTCATACGTCTTGTAATGCAAATCCCATACCATTCTCGTAGCTTTTCTTTGCACCGCTTCAATTCTTTTTACATCCTTAGCAAGATACGGCCTCCAAAACTGAACACAATACTCCAGGTGGGGCCTCACCAACGACTTATACAGGGGCATTAAAACCTCTTTTCTTCAGGTACAGTAGATATTTCTATGGTCTAGGACAGGGGTAGGCAACTCCGGTCCTCAAGAGCCGCAGGCAGGTCAGGTTTTCAGGATATCCACAATGAATATGCTGGAGATAGATTTGCAAGCACTGCCTCCATGGTATGCACATCTATCTCCTGCATATTCATTGTGGATATCCTGAAAACCTGACCTGCCTGCGGCTCTCGAGGACCGGAGTTGCCTACCCCTGGTCTAGGAGGGCTGACATATTTGTACAGAAATAAAAGAGTTAAAGTGGGAGTTACACCTGGGTCCCTTTGTCCAAAAATCCACTGCACTGACCGCTAGGCTACTCCGTACCCTTGCTTGCTGCTTTCTTAGGAATGGCCATAATATCTGAAGCTGTCATAGAGCCTGGTATCCACCGTCACTCTCAATTCTTAGGGGAGGGGGTGGCTGGGGGGTCAGCAGTCACTGGGAGATGGAGGGGTCATGCCTTCACCCCTCCACGGGTCAGCTGCTCAATCATGGCACCTTTTTGTACCCTTGACAGGATTACATAAGAATAGTTATACTGGGTCAGATCAATGGTCCATCAGCCCAGGATTCCGCTTCCAACAGTGGCAGAATCCCAAATGATTGAAAACAGGTCTAGATAAAAACATCCTCTTTTTTCGACTTGAACATTTCTACCTGTTCCATTATCGCTAAAAGATGTCCTAATTTTCGTCCCACACTAGTCCTGCCCAAACATGCCTCGATGAACTGCCGTGTAAAAATGTCCAAATTTTGCCTTTCAAAAATCACAATTTGAACATTTTCTGTAAATGGACAGTTTTTTGACCATTTTCAGACGTCCATCTGCTTTGAAAATGAGCACCAAGGTGATGTAAGTTCATGCACACATGCACTTTAAAACTTCCTTAAAATAATTTGTTCATTGTCATCCAAATACTCCAATAAAATTTGATACAAATAGTGAATGAAGGGACTGAGTTAACTCAGTGTTGTCAAACTCATTTCAACATCAGACCTTACTAGGAAAGGAAAAAACATACTTTAAGCAGGCCCTTTGATGTTGTGGCCAAAGAGGCTGGCTGCAGTGCTTTATTTATTTCAATTTCTATTCTGCACATTCTTGGCGGATTACAAAGTTACATACAAAGTAATGAAATACATCACAACCCTCAAACCAAAAAAACAAAAATTGTTAACATAGCCTCTCCACCCCACAAATCCATGAAACCTCCCACCTCTGCAAATGCTTTTGAAAATAAAAATGTTTTAAACTAATTTCTAAAGCTAAGCAACGCTTCAGCTTAACGCATTTTCACTGGCAAGGTATTCCAGAGCTTAGGCTCCACAATTTGAAAAGTCATAGCATATTAAATTATGTATCTTTTTTTCTGATACGTGTCCACCTAATTTAAATTATAAGAACAGCCGTACTGGGTCAGACCAATGGTCCATCTAGCCCAGTATCCTGTTTCCAACAGTGGCCAAGCCAGGTCACAGGTACCTGACAGAAACCCAATCAGTAGCAACATTTCATGCTACCAATTCAGAGGCAAGCAGTGGCTTCCCCATGTCTATCTCAATAACAGACTGGACTTTTCCTCCAGGAACTTGTCCAAACCTTTTTTTAAAAACCAGATACACTAACCGCTGTTACCACATCCTCTGGCAACGAGTTCCAGAGCTTAACTATTCTTTGAGTGAAAAAATATTTCCTATTTGTTTTAAAAGTATTTCCATGTAATTTCATTGAGTGTCCCCTGGTCTTTGTACTTTTGAAAAAGTAAAAATCGATTCACTTTTTACCTGTTCTATACCACTCAGGATTTTATAGACCTTAATCATATCCCCCCTCATCCGTCTCTCTTTCAAGATGAAGAGCCCTAACCTCTTTAGCCTTTCTTCATATGGGAAGAGTTCCATCCCCTTTATCATTTTGGTCGCTCTTTGAACCTTTTCTAATTCTATATCTTATTTGAGATATGGTGACCAGAATTGAATGCAATACTCAAGGTAAGGTCGCACCATGGAGTGATACAGAGGAATAATAATATTCTTTGTCTTAGTTTGCATCCCTGTCCTAATAATTCCTAGCATCCTGTTTGCATTTTTTGGCCGCTGCTGCACACTGGGCAGAAGATTTCAGCATATTGTCTTTAATGACACCTAGATCTTTTTCCTTGAGTGCTGGCTCTTAAGGTAGACCCTTTTTTGGGAGGTGGGGGATTGCATGTTCATAGTAAACAGGAAGGAGGGGACAGAAAATAGAGGTAGGGAAGAGGAGATCTGTGGCAAGAGAATCTCATTAGAGACCCCAGAGGAACGAAGTGGAAAAAGATCTAGAGAAGGCAGATCTACTCATACTCCATGATACCTCCAACCCCCTTTACTCACCTCTCTTCACCATCCTGCACCCACGTTCCCCACAACCCACCCTCTAATTTCCTCACTTTATCAGAGATTCCCATCACCCTTTCCTTCAACAACCCACAAGCTCTCCGATCCTCTCCACTCACTGCTGCCACTCTCAGATGCTCCCACTCTCATGTCCTGTGATCTCCTTGGTTACGTTCTTATGATAATCCTGCTTGTTAAGATGAGGAACAGGAGACTGGCACTGTAAGCACCTACAGCCACATCCTCCTCCTTTAGTGCCAGAGGTAAGTGTTGTGCTTTGGGTAGGATGCTGTAGTGCTGTATGGTTCTAAGCATGATGTTCTGGCCCAGCAGCAGAGTAGATGTGGCCCCAGACATCCCATTGCCACTGGCCTCCTCTTAACAAGTGCAGGATCTGCACGGGGTAGAAACATCATGCTTCCAAGACACAAGGCTCAGCTGCTGTCATCATCCTCCTAAGCAGCAGGATCTATTCTTGGGAGGGGGCAGGGGGGGGGCAACACTCACAGCCCAGCCACAAAGGATGCAGCCTGAGATCTGCACTGCACTGTCCTGCTCAGTGCCCTGTGCCACATGCCAATATCACAGAGATCCTAAAGGGTAATAAAGTCAACCTGGCACTTTAGAGCCAAGCCACAGGGAGATGTCCTGAAGGCGTCTAGATCCATGGAGTACCCCCTCTCAACCACCTCCAGAACCCACTGCTCTGAGGTGATGCGGACTCATTCGTTACAGAAGAGAGACAGCCTGCCTCCAACCGGAAACGAGGGACCCGGCACCTGGCTTGCTTGGGACCTCAAAAGGACTCCTGTTTGAATGATTTACTCTGCCCCCCTACCTGGGCTGAAGGGTGCCGAGCGGACCTGAAGTGGCCAGCCCCCTTGAGGCCAAGGTTCACTGTGCACCCTTACCACAGTCAGGCAGATGGAAAGCCACGCCCCCCCATATCCTTCACCGCAAGCACTCCCTAAAGGGCAGCTGACTCAAAAGCTTCTTGGAAGCTGCATCCACACCCAGTGGTGAAGCCATGATCAACGGTGACCCTCGACACCGTCACTGAGCGGGAAGCCAGACGGACTAGATTGTATAGGATGTCTGCCCAAAAAAGCTAACCCGGACTCTAGGCAAGAAGTCTCCGGGGTCTCCGGCAATTGCTGGAACCAATGCAGCATGGAACTGCGTAACTGCCACAAATAGCAGCCTGAATGCTGGGGCCCCCACTGAAAAGGCTAGGTAGAACTGCTGCTCCACATATCTCTCTATATAAAAGGCACCACCAACGTTCTATGAAGCCTCCAGCCGGAAGTGTGAAGGGGGAGAGATATCCGGTTGCCCCATGAGTGTCTGCCCCGCCCTCTGCTCTCTCTGTAACACAAACAGTGAAGGAAAACACAGCAAAGTACGAAATCAAATCGCTCTCTCTGTAACAGTGAAGGACTCAGATGGGGGAGGGGAGCGAGGGCAGGGACACACACTCTCCCACATGCACACAGAAGAAAACCTTGCTAGCCCCCGTTTCATTTGCATCAGAAACGGGGCTTTTTTTTTTACTAGTTTTTCTATATTTTTCAAGGAGCTCCCTAAATGTAAAGCCCCCTTGGACAGGTACAGCAGTCACCATGTCCACTATTGGGATGACAACACTTCTCCACCTCCTCAGCAAAGGCCTACAGATGACCATCCAAGAACTCCACTCCACCATCATCAAGTGGATGAGGGCCTTATGGAGTAGAAAATTCTTTTGGGCCCCAAGTGACAAAAGGGCCAGAATCCATGGGACCCTCTTCCAATAGGGAGGGTCCTCTGAACCAGAGTCCACAGGGGACTTGGAGCCCAAGAGGATCTCAAAGTCCTCTTCTGCTCCCTCCAAAGAAGTTGGACCCCCTGGAACAGCCAGATAGCAGGTGCCGAGACCCCAAAACAGGGCCCTTGCTGATCTCGGGGCTCCTAGGTGCCCTCCCAAGAGGATGAGGGTTAGGGCAAGGGCTAAGATTAGTCCCAAGAGGGGACCTGTACTGGGCCTGCTTACGCATCTAGGTCAAGCTCTGGAATCAAAAAACCACCAGGGCTCCTATGGACCCCCAGGGGCCCCACCGGGACCCGTCCTGCAGAGGAACTCATGGGGACAGGAATGAAAAAGCCATCACCTGACCAGGGGTTTGTCCTCCCTATCTGAGTAAACAGAGAGGAGAGAGGATTCTGCCAATGTGCCTCGGCAGGCACACTGGAGAGTAAAATATACCCATTTGAGCTGAGGGGGGGGGGGGGGGGGGGGGGGAGGGAAGGGAAGAACAGCATATGTAAAATGCTCACTGAGAAAAGACAGACAGATTGACTGAATGAGAACACATTTACACACTATAAAAATAATACATTATCCCTGCTCAGATGCTGGCTCTGAAGGCCGTGTCGCCAGCACCTCGGCACAGGGCTCCAGCACCTCTGCTGTCCCTGGCTCTCTCCGGGTATGCCTAAAGGGAAATTCGCTACTTAGTTCTTTACTATAGCATTAGCCCCTGCCAAAGAGCATGAAGCTGGCCAGGCCAAATGACATTTTTTTTCTTTTCTTTGGAAAATGTGCTGCCGAAGTGAGCATTTTTGAGACGTCTGGGATATGCAGGAGGACCCTGCTGGGAGGGAGGGAGGGAGGAGGGAGTACACCCAAACAGGGTGAACGGGCAAGAGGGGTGGGAGAATACGTGCAATTGGGGGCTTCAGAGCCAAGCTTCGAGCTTAATCGGGTATGGTTCCGAGACTAAGGTCGCAGCTAGCGGAGCAGGGAGCTACGCCAGGGACAGGAGCACCGTCCGCACAACTTGTTGTATTTGTCTCTACCTTCAGTAGGTGGAATCGAGCGCTGTAGCTTATACTGGTGATGTCACCAGCAGAATCAGTATTCTCTACCTCCACCTGCTGGTAGCAAAGGATAACACCCATTGGTTCAGAACAGTGGAGCCGACGCTAAGAAAAGAGTATTACAAGGGATTAAAATTGATACTGAAAAATGCTTTAACATCAAAGAATAAGATAAAAGCAGTTAAAATTGTTATCAAGAGTTTTACCAACAAGGATGCAGGACTAGAAGAAAGAGAAAGACAACTCTTCCTTCTTGTGGAAAAAAGTCTTGACGGAAAAGTAAAATCATTGCAAGCAGAGCTATCCTTGAAAGATGAGTAATAGGATCAACACCTGGATTTTCTGAAAGCTTTCAACAGCCCCTCATGAGAATCTCCTAAGGAAAGGAAAAAGGCTTGGGATAGGAAGAAATGCCCTGATGTGGGCTGGGAACTGGTTAAAAGACAGAAAGCAAAGAGTAGGGTTGAATGGCCAATTTTCTCAATGGAGAAAGGTGAATAGGGACCAGAACTTTTCAACATATTTATTAATGATCTGGAAATGGGAACATTGGAGTAAAATGGCCAAATTTGCAGAAGACAGAAAATGAATCAAAGTTGTTAAACCATATGCAAACTGTCAGAAATTGCAGAAGGATCTCAAGAGGCTGTAAGACTGGACATCCCAATAGTAGAATGTAGACATAGTAACATAGAGGCATATTTTCAAAGCACTTTGGGAGGCTAAGTTCCATAGGTTTCTATGGAACTTTGGGAGGCTAAGTGCTTTGAAAATGAGCTTGATAGTAACATAGTAGATGACGGCAGAAAAAGACCTGCACGGTCCATCCAGTCTGCCCAACAAGATAACTCATATTTGCTGCTTTTTGTGTATACCCTACTTTGATTTGTACCTGTGCTCTTCAGGGCACAGATCGTATAAGTCTGTCCAGCACTATCCCCGGCTCTCAACCACCAGTCCCGCTGCCCACCACCACCAAATGCAAAGTGATACACACAGAGAACAACCCAAGAAAAGGATCTAGTGGACACTGTAGACGATAATACTGAAATCTGCTCAGTGTGAACAGCAGCCAAAAAAAAAAAAAGGAAACATTGTTAGAATTATTAGGAAAGGAGTACAGAATAAAACAATGAATATCTATATGCCTCTGTATCGGTCCATGGTGAGGCTCACTTTGAGAACTGCGTGCAATTTTGGTTGAAACAACTTCGATGTAGTGGAATTAGAAGAGAAAGATATCCAAAATGTTTCATATGAGGAAAGGCTAAAGTGGTTAGGGCTGTTCAGCCTGGAGAAGAAAAGGCCAAGGGGAGGCAAGATAGGGGACTACAAAATCTTGAGTGGAACGAGTAAACGCGAATCAATAGTTTACGCTTTCAAAAAGTACAAAGGAGAGAAAGCACCAAGAAGTTATATAGTAATAAGTTTTAAAAGAAATTCAAAAAAATATGTATTCAAAGCTTAAGTAATCTCTGGACCTGGCTGCCATAGTAAAAGCAGTTAATGCAGCAAAGGATTGGACAAATTCCTGGAGGAAAAGTCCATAAACCATTATTCAAGTAGACCTGGAGAATCCCTGGGGTAAGTAGCATGGAATCTCGCTACGTTTTGAGGTTCTGTCAGGCACTTGTGATCTAGACTGGACAATGTTGGACTTTTGGTCTGACCCAGCACGGCAGCTCTTATGCTTTTACCATGTGCTATGGAATTTTGTTTGGTATCTTTTTTTAATAGAGCTGGTTAAAGTGTGTGCTATGAAGTGCAGATAGTACCGGAGGGCCTTGGTCTCTATACTCCCCCTCCATCCCTTGGGATCTTCAAAACAAAACCTATGTTGTAGCCCCCCCCCCCCCCAATCCACCTCTCCAAGGGTCTGGCTACACATCTTTTCACAAGTTTCCTCTCCCCTCATGGTAATTTTCATCCTGTTTGATTAATTTTTCATAGTTTATTTTCCCCTTGGATTAGGTTTTTGGGATTTTGCCAGGTATTTGTGACCTGGATTGGCCACTGTTGCAAACAGGATGCTGGGCTTGATGGACCTTTGGTCTTTCCCAGTAAGGCAATACTTATGTACTTATGTAGAATAAACAAAGTTGCCACGCTCAGGGGTCAATGCAGAAGGCATGCAGTAGATCCACACACCAATGGTTGAGTTGGTGGCTTCTGCCGCAAGATTAGCAAGAACTATTTTACTAAACTGAAATCCTAGGAACTGAATGGGCTTCCTCTCATTGGCCGTGCAGGAACCGGTAGTGCAGCTTGGTAAAAAAAAATCAGACACGCGTGCACAAAGGTTTTGCGGTGAGGGAGCGTCACTGTGTCAGAAGAAAACCAGATCTGCACAAAACATTAGCTTTCTGTGGCGGTTAATATGCACAAAACAACGTGCCCAGATGAGTGCAGCCACTCATTTTTCTTTGGACATTAAAAAAATAAATAAAATAAAAATTATATCCTACATCATCTGAAAATTTTAAGTCGCTCACAATAAAACAGTCATAATATTGTCACATGAAATAGAAGTAAAAATGAAAGTAAAAAGCATTACACTTTGTTTTTTGATTTTAGTTACAAAACAGTAAAAACATAAAAATAAAAATTAGTCTATCAAGGATCTTTATTGGACATTCTATTCTTAAAATTTATAGTCTGCACTAATCTCATCAATAGATTCTAGGGGGATAACAGATAGACATCTAACCAGATACAGAAATTGACAACAACCGTAGATTACAATTTAAGCAAGTGCATCATTAACAACAATTAAAATAATAAGTGTAAAACTTTTGAGAAAATAAGATGAAATCCGACAGATTATTCCACTGCTTAGTTCCCCGATATTGAAAAGAATTTTCAATTAACGACGTTAAACAAACAGATTTTACTGAAGGAAAGTCAAGTTTCAACAAAGATTGATAACATGAATTTTTACAGTTAATTGGACATGACAGATATTATGGACCCATACCATATAAAATTTCATATACTAATGTTACTAATTTAAAAATCAACTCTCTCCTTAATAGAGAGCCAATCCAATCGTCACAAAAGCAGAGTAACCTGATCATATTTTTTTTGACTCAAAATCAGACAAGCTGCAATATTTTGGAGCAGTTTCAGTCTTGCTGTAATACCACCATAGAACTGCAATAATCTAATTGAGGTAAAATGATTGCCTGAACTACTACCCAAAACCTTTACGTTAAATATGGACGAATTGCACGCAATTGAAAAATAATCCTATCTGAATTCCCAAAACAAACTTGTTATACATCCAGTCAATCAATCGAGTAACATACTGGGCAAACCCATTCATTTCGTCCAAATTCACATATATGCAAAGAACATTAAGAGTGAGGCAGCTGTTACCGCCACTGTCTCTTGTAAAGTAGCAGGTACCTATAATCAGAGAAAAACTGGCATTAAATCCTCTTGACCACCATGGGCATGGTTGTGAATTTCTCGCACTGCGCACGTGTTAAAATCCTACCAAAGCATTTTACATTTATTATATGCAGGTATTCGCTGTCCCCAGTGGACTTAAAATCTAAGTTTTTGTATCTGAGACAATGGAAGGTTAATGAACTTGCCCAGAGTCACAAGGAGCTGCAGTGAGAATCGAACCCTGTTCCCCAGGTTCTCAGCCCACTGCATTAACTATGAGGCTCCTCCTCCACATTACCATTCATTTTGAATATCCTGTGCACTCATATGTCCTATGGGAGTTACATACTGCAGTGAATCCTTTTCTGCACTGTACAGCCAGTAACGAGCATGCAAAACACTTGTTAACTGCACAGTTCTGCCCGTTTGGTCCCTCTGTCACTAGCTTCGAAACAAAGATCCTGGGTGTTATCTGTTAGTTATGGCAGATCAGAAGTGTACCTGAATGTAATTTACCTGCAGCTATTAATGAATAAAATTAATTCCCCTTCAATGTAGGGATGTTTTGTTTGCAGCTCAGCTGTGCATTTGCAGAGCTTCACTAGAGAGAAAGTCTGGCTCCTGGGCACAGTTTACTTGGTCTTTGGTGAAACAGGTGTTATCACATGAAGTAACTGACCCTCTCAAACCATAATCACAATGCTTTTACCAGAGGCTTTGGGGGGGGGGGGGGGGGGAACGACACATATCGGGCTGAACAGCGCCAATTCTACCTAGCTGTTTCTTATATAAAGTGGAAAGTGATCTTAGCAATATTCAAGATTGAATGTTGGCAAGGAACAGCTAAAGAACATATTTATGTAATTTAACATAACACTTGAGTGCTAGGTCATTAATCAGATTACAATTCAAATAACTCATTTGCATTAACTTATGATCTTAAGCTACTGAACATAACAATCAACCATGCTTTTAAGAACTTCCTAAATTTTAAATGAGATGATTGCTTTTGTTTTGTGGCTGTCAAGTCCAATGTCTGGATGGCCTGTGATAGACAAAAGACTTTGCAGTGTCCAGGAGGCTATAAAGCCAGTTTTTTTAATATATAAAATTTGAAATCCAACCAGAAGCCAACTGAATGGTGATATGCGGGCTCCTGAGAGAAGCCTAGACAGGACCTGTTTAATCATCTTTTTACTTATACACATAATGGTAAGGCAGTCGCCTAAAGGAAGAAAACAGAAAAACATGGACAAATCTGTGCCAGCTTGGCGGCTCCACGTTGAGGATGCACAAGCAGCAGGGTCTTCACACCCACGTCACCATGTCTGCGTGAGGGAGTAGTTATCTGTGCCCCTGTATGATTTGATGGGAAAGTTAGGAAGGAATAGAAAAACAGTGAAACCCCCCCAGGTAGTTGTAAAAAGAACCAAGGCTACAGCACTACAAACTGATTTGGAAATCCAAGAGAAAAAGCATATAACTGTTCAAACCCCTCTCCCCATCAAAAATAAAAACTAAAGAACCAACCAATCAACTTAAGGTTGCATTTGCTAAGTACATACCGTATCCCCCCGAGCCCTTGGCTAAATCTAACGCACATAGAGACTGGCAAAGAAGTTCATTTGTTCTCATGTACTGTGCTACCACAGCTCACACCCATCCCACCCCAAAACTAATATTACTGAAAATGAGAACAGTTTACATGTAGGCTGTACAGAAAGTCAGAATCCACTACACTACAAACCTTCCAATATTAACATAAAACCAGATGTGTCTCTTTACAGCCACAGCACACATATGAAATCTCTTTCTGGACTTCTAAGAGCATTTCTGATGTTCATGATAACTTTAAAAAAAGGCAGATCAGCGTGTGCCTATGGAAATCAAGAAGTCCGACCTAAATGGGTACAGGAATGGGTCTGGCATATATACCTTTCTGTGGCACAACCTAAGCGATTCACATGTTACCTATAAGTACTCTGTCATTAATAAGCTCACAATCTAAGCTTTTGTACCTGGGGCAATGGAGGGTTAAACGACCTAACCCAGGGTGATAAAATAGCTGCAGCAGAAAGTGAACACCCTTTCCCTGGTTCTCAGCTCACTGCACTAACCATTAGGCCCTTCCTCCACGCCAAAGAACCGATGCCACTGCTCAGTGGTAATTCCACATCCCATTCATGTGCTGACTGCCTGGCAGTCTTCCCAAGGATGCTGGAGAAGACGATGAGCAAGGTATGGCCAGGATCTGCATCTAGCAGTGGAAGGAATATATTTAAAATATAGCTGCAACTTATGATCTATACTAGAATTATAGGATTGTGTGAAGAACCGAAAGAAAAGCGTGCTGAAGCAAATGAAGAGAGCAGAAAATCAGATACTCAAGGAAAAAGCAAAGATCTAGGGGGAGAAGCATTAAACTTACCGAGTTAACAACATGCTTTCTAGACCAGTTTTAGCTGCTTTAGCAAGCATGTTATTCAGCTGGAGATGCACAAAGGACAACTGTGGGTTTTTTTTTTTTTTTTTACCATGTGGAGCAGGAGAGAACGGGAATCCTATGCTAATCTATTTAAATTAGGTATTAAGCATTCCAAACAATGCACAGCCTTTTTCCTCAGTGATGCACAAAAGCAGCCCTTACCTAACGGGAGGCCTGGAACTGTCGGTTCTGGCAGCTCTTCATTGTTGCAGGTACTCCACAGCTGCTCAGGATCCTCTGCTGCTCCCTCCCTGCTTCACCCTACTCCCTCACAATTGCAGATCCATCTGGAGGGCAATCAAAAAGCTACACACATGATGGAGCAGAAGTTTACATGCGTGTATTAAAGTCATGGGAACGCTGTGGAGGGCTGTTCTGCGAATGCGCTGGCTTGAGCTGCATGGTAAAAGTCCGTGTAGCTCATTTGCATGCGATTTGTTTTGAGCATCCCTCGCTATTTCCACCTCGGTAATTTTTTTCTGAGATGGAAATAGCAAGTGACTTTGATGCATCCCTCCCCCCCCCCCCCCCAAAAAAAAAAAGGTCATTCTTTTTGTTCTCCTTAAGATTTGGATAATCCCTTCACCTCTTCTCCAATATAATGTTATTAAGAGACCAGCAAGGGCAGCCACCCTCAGAGAGAGAAGCCCCCTCAGAGAGAGAAATTTCATCCTCAACTAGGGGTGGGGGGTAGGCAGTAATGGTGGCAGCTCATAATGTCATTACAAAAGAAAAAAAAAAGGAAAAAAATCCTCTCTACCCCTGCAGGCCTCTGAAAACAAGGAAACCCAAGGGGACCTGAAAACCAGGCTTTTCCCCTATTTCAAATCAGTAGCAGAAAACAGGATGCCACTCAGAAACCGTGTGTGTGTCGGCTCCGGGAGACCACGGGGCCAGCAGTATTGGAAAAAGAAAACCTCATGTGTGGTCAGTCAACATTCCTTCAAGTCACCCCCCCTTCCACAAAGAATGAAAAGGGTCACATCCAATCGACCTTTGCAGGGCTGCAAGAATCTACTTGTTCAAAAACAAAAGACCAGAAATCTGAATGAGTGCTGGTCAAAAGAAAGCTTACCCCTTTGAGCAGAGGAGACAATGTGGTAAATACTGAAAGCATCACAGCACCCTAAAAATGTGTCAGAATCCCTCCAGCTCCCCCAAACCCAGAGAAGCCACAGGCTGAAACAGAAACAAAATCTTGCCCAATGCTCACATCCGAGACGTCCTCTGATGGAGTTCCCAGCACCAGGCTGAAAATTTCTCCTACTCAGCGCACCAGGGTACGTGCCCTTAACAGCCTCTGGTTCTCTCTCCTTCCATAGCTCAAGACCTGCTTGGAGGCCCGACTACTTCTGACTTGATTCCAGAGAAGGAGACAGAAATTTGCTCATTCTTAGCTGCCTATGGTGGTATCGCAGTTCATGACACTAAAAACACAGTCTTTCACGCCAAATGAGCTGTGAAGACTTTCTATAGCGCTGACCTATCAATATTCATTTAGACTGACACAGTAAACAGGTAAAGCCCAAGAGATTAGCGGAAAAATGCTGCTCAATCTTGCCAGTGAATGGGGGCTACGGCTAGCTGATAAATGGCCTCCATTTAGTCCAGAACAAAGTGTGAAATGGCCAGGTTCACACTTCACAGCCAGAGTGTCTGTACACTGGTTGCAGAGGAAAGAAAGCCCGTACCATCTGGAGGGGTTCACTAATGAGATACAGGTCATTTTCATATGGGCAATAGAATTATGTTTGTATGAATTAATTTGGCTTAAAAAAAACTATACAAATCAGAGAGTTAGACTCTAAGCCATACAGTTCCAAGGAACTTTTATGTACGGATTTTTTTTTAGGGGGGGGGGGGGGAAGAAAAGAATAGCATATAGGGAACAAGGGCTGCTAATAGATTTTTATTTATTTGTTACATTTGTACCCCACATTTTCCCAGGCTCAATGTGGTTTACATAGTACTGTAATGGTGTTCGCCAAGTCGGTTGATAACAAATACAAGGTTACATTGTGGTTTGATGAGGTAGGTGTGTGTCTGGCACCATGAGGATCGAAGGGAATGTAAAATTGTTTATTGTCCCGTACGATCATTGGTTATGCTGTGTTGCTGGGTACGGTGATATACCCCACCGATGATATACACAATGGGAAAAGCTTCATTTTACTGAAACAAAATTCACATCTTTTCCAGAAAATGTGAGTGTAATTGTGTGGTGGGTGTGTTTCTTCAGCCTAGACCTAACAATCATAAAGCTACATTTGCGATCCATAACAAAATCCCATCATAACTACATCACAAGTGCAAATGCAACCTGAAACTAGCCAATCCCAGCAGAAATAAGAGATTTACTGAGCTGAAATCCAGGGAAGCCAGGATTCAAATCCCAACTCTCCCTCTGACACACCTCATGACCTTGGGCAAGTCACTTGACATGCCAGTACCTAAGGTGTGCTTCCATGCAGGCATTAAGGGGGGGGGGGGGTAATGGATTTAATATATTTTTGCTTATTTTTGTTACATTTGTACCCTGCACTTTCCCACTCATGGCAGGCTCAATGCGGCTTACGTATACGGGTACTTATTTGTACCTGGGGCAATGGAGGGTTAAGTGACTTGCCCTGTGTCTGAAGTGGGAATACAACTCAATTCCTCAGTTCCCCAGGACCAAAGTCCACCACCCTAACCATTAGGCCAAATATACTGCCTCTCTGTAGTACAAAGTGGTTTAAATATATTATATGCAGGTACTTTCTCTGTCTCTTTTGTACCAGGGGCAACGGAGGTTTAAATGACTTGCCCAGATAATAACGAGCCACAATGGGAATCAAACCCGGTTCTCAGCCCACTGCTAATAACCATTAGGTTACAAAGGAGTGGAGGAGTAGCATAACACACAACATTTACCACAAGTCCTGGGACCCATGAACTAAAATGAGCACTAACAAAGTAGTGTTTACTAATCTAGACCTTAGATTGTATCTGATCGTAACTCACTTTTAGCAAGTAATCACATCTAAAATCCAAACCCTCCGTGGAAAACAGCCTTCGTGTTCTCCTGCCCCATGGACTAGGGAGGGACGGGAAGCACTTGTCTGCAGAACTCTCCGGTCACCTTCATGGTAAACTGTCCCACAGTGAACACAGCACACCTTCCCAGCTGCCATCTCTGCAATCCCACCAGATGTGGCATACCCCAAACCTATCTAACAAGGGAATGGCTTGAAAGAAAGCTATGTTCTAACTACCCACTAAATTGGAGCTTTACGGAAGCCATTTCATGGATTTTCAAAAGACATTTGACAAAGTACCTCAGGAAAGACTCCAGAAGAAATTGGAGACTCATGGGATAGAAGGCAGTGTCCTATTGTGGTTAAAGGATAGAAAACAGAGAGTAGGGTTAAATGGTTAGTATTCTCAATGGAGAAGGGTAGATAGTGGGGTTCCCCAGGAGATGGGCGTAACTAGTGAGGTAATTAAATTTGCTGACAACACAAGAAAGTTGTTGCCCTTCTCTGAGCCTTTTGCAGTTCCACTACAACTTTTCTGAGACGCAGTGATCAGAACTGTACACAATACTCAAGGTGCATTGCCTAATAATTCCTAACATTGTTTGCTTTGTTGACGACCACCATACAGTGAGCAGAAGATTTCAACATACTGTCCATGAAGACACTGAAATCCTTTTCCATGATGTAGTTGTAGTCTATTTTATCACTCATGAAGCCTCATTGTACTCATGAGATCAAACACTGCCACCCTGAGGTCCCATAAGTACATACTTATTGCCATACTGGGACAGACCAAGGGTCCATCAAACCCAGCATCCTGTTTCCAACAGTGGCCAATCCAGGTCACAAATACCTGGCAAGATCCCAAAAAAGTACAAAACATTTAATACTGCTTAGACCAGAAATAGTAGATTTTCTCCAAGTCCAATTTAATAATGGTCTATGGACTTTTCCTTTAGGAAGCCAGCCAAACCTTTTTAAAACTCTGCTAAGCTAACCGCCTTTACCACATTTTCTGGCAACAAAATCCAGAGTTTAATTACACGTTGAGTGAAGAACTGTGCTGGCTTGATAGTTCTCTAGAGCTCCGACAAAAGATCCTACGCATAGTTGTGACATTCCTGGGACATGGCTCTGTTAAGGTATCAGTGGAAGTGTTACCACCTGACCTGACTAAAACATTAGCACTGAAAAGTTAAATCCACTCTCTAGGAAGGAAGGAAGGTTTGGATCCCTAATAAATTAAGTGTTCAAGAGCCTCCAGCATGTTGTCCTTTAGCCAAGAGCGAGCCTCACAGACACCTTAGTGCAATGCTTTGCTCATGCTCACGTAAGCAGCGAGTGTGTGCTATATCGAGTTTGCATATAGGGTTCCATGGATAGATCACGCATAAGGGGATATGTTTAAAATCTTATCTAACCCTGTATACCAGACCTTGCTGGTTTATTAAGATTTCACTGGCATATACCAAAAGAAAGAAAAACAAGAGAAAATAGTTTTGTATGAATGTATGTTTACTAGGATGTTTACATTACGTTTTACTTTTGTAATAGGTATGATTTTATGTTAGTGATCTTGGGGATTTTTCTTTTAGTAAATTTGCTTCAAATAGGATTAAAAGAGGCAATGAAATACTATAACGAAAATAATACTGAGAAAACATTAGAAAACATAGTATGGACTGTTTTGGTACAAATACCGGGATTGGGTCCGCAGTGAAAACTTCACTTGGGCTGGTTTTTAAAATGGGGTTTTCCTGATTTTCAGGCAATTTGACGTTCATTTTACCCTTTCATTCTGTGCATGTACACTGTATGTAAGACAGAACTCGCAATCGTACATGCATTAATCCGTAGGCACACAAGTGATATGAGCGTACTTTAAATTTTTAAGCGTCCAAATGAACCTAGTTTATACTAACACAAAGCAACAGGTTGTTATTTTTTTTTTTTTTGCCGGGGGGGGAGGGAGGGAGGGAGGCTGAGGGCAGCGGAGAAAGAAGGAACATGCCAGTGTACCTAAAACTATCAGAATGGAAGAGTGGATCAGGCGCCAACTGATTCCTGCACATAAACAGGCGGGGCTGGTGGTTGGGAGGCGGGGATAGTGCTGGGCAGACTTATATGGTCTGTGCCAGAGCCGGTGGTTGGGAGGAGGAGCAGGTGGTTGGGAGGCGGGGATAGTGCTGGGCAGACTTATACGGTCTGTGCCAGAGCCGGTGGTGGGAGGCAGGGATAGTGCTGGGCAAACTTATATGGTCTGTGCCAGAACCGGTGGTGAGAGGCAGGACTGGTGGTTGGAAGGCGGGGATAGTGCTGGGCAGACTTATACGGTCTGTGCCAGAGCCGGTGGTTGGGAGGAGGGGCAGGTGGTTGGGAGGCGGGGATAGTGCTGGGCAGACTTATACGGTCTGTGCCAGAGCCGGTGGTGGGAGGCAGGGATAGTGCTGGGCAGACTTATATGGTCTGTGCCAGAGCCGGTGGTGGGAGGCAGGGATAGTGCTGGGCAGACTTACATGGTCTGTGCCAGAGCCGGTGGTGGGAGGCAGGGATAGTGCTGGGCAGACTTATATGGTCTGTGCCAGAACCGGTGGTGAGAGGCAGGACTGGTGGTTGGGAGGTGGAGATAGTGCTGGGCAGATTTATACGGTCTGTGCCAGAGCCGGTGGTGGGAGGCGGGACTGGTGGTTGGGAGGCGGGGATAGTGCTGGGCAGACTTATACGGTCTGTGCCCTGAAGAGCACAGGTACAAATCAAAGTAGGGTAAACACAAAAAGCAGCAAATATGAGTTATCTTGTTGGGCAGACTGGATGGACCGTGCAGGTCTTTTTCTGCCGTCATCTACTATATGTTACTATGTTTTCATTAATATATCAACTCCATCAGCTTTGTTCATTAACTTATTATATGGGAAAATTTCTAAAGTGTTTTCCACAACTGGGACTCCTTAAGGGCATGTCTGCACTTACACACAATTTTTTAAAAATGAGATGTTATGCTCATAAATTAATCTAGCAAATGTGTGCATGCTCAATTTCCCTGGGGTATGTGCATACTTCACTCTGAAAATTCAGCCACCCACCAAAGCATACACTCACTTTGTACACGTCTTTTTGGGGGTCATTTTATATGACTTAACCATGTAGAAGAGCATATTATGTGCTTATAGAATTACCTGGGAGGTGTATGTGCAAAAAGCAGACACTGGGAATGCACAAAGAGGCATTTTCGAACGGGGACACCCATCGCTAAGGGCGCCCATCTCCGAGGATGGCGCAGCGATGGGGCGGGGCCAACCGTATTTTCGAACGAGATGGACATCCATCTTTAGTTTCGAAAATACGGTTGGCTCCGCCCAAATCTCAACCTAAATGCTGAGATCGCCGGATGTAGAGATGGGTGCCCTCGGTTTTCCCCCATAATGGAGACCGATGGCGCCCATCTCAAAAACGAACCAAACCAAGGCATTTGTTCGTGGGAGGGGTCAGGATTCGTAGTGCACTGGTCCCCCTCACATGCCAGGGCACCAACCGGGCACTACAGTGGACTTGGCAAATTGGTCCCAGGTGCATAGCTCCCTTACCTTGGGTGCTGAACCCCCCAAAACCCACTCCCCACAACTATACACCACTACCATAGCCCTAAGGGATAAAGGGGGGCACCCACATGTGAGTACAGTGGGTTTCTGGTGGGTTTTGAAGGGCTCCCATTTTCCACCACAAGTGTAACAGATGAGGGGGGGGGGGCAGGTCTAGGTCCGCCTGCCTGAGGTATTCTGCACCCACTAAACCTGCTCCAGGGACCTACATACTGCTGTCATGGACCGGAGTATGACATCTGAGGCTGGCAAAAAAAGTTCTTAAAGTTATTTTTTTGAGGGTGGGAGGGGGTTAGCGACCATTGGGGGAGTCAGGGGAAGGGATCCTCGATTCCCTCCGGTGGTCATCTGGGCAGTTCGGGCACATTTTTGTGACTTGGACCTAAATAAAAAGGGACCAAAAAATGTGGACCAAATTCTCGCCAGGGACGCCCATTTTTTTCCCATTATCGGCCGCAGCCGGCCATCTCTTAACCACGCCCCGGCACGCCCCCGTCCCGCCTTCGCTACCCTTCAGACATGCCCCCGGGAACTTCGGCCGTCCCGGCGACGGAAAGCAGTTGGGGATGCCCAAAATTGGCTATTATGCCGATTCTGGCGCCCCTGAGAGAAGGGCGCCCATCTCCCGATTTGTGTCTCTTTCGAAAATGAGCTGGATAGTGTCTACTTGTACATGATCCATCTCTAGGCATTCCCGAGGGTGGACAGTGCAATGGTGTGAGTAGTAACAACAAAACCCCCACAAATGCATCAATTCCCACTGGCACACACATGACCAAAATTGCCCCTTAGGTGTGATTTGCTGAGATACTGAGGAAAAGTAACTCCAGAAGCTTGTTGCCCGATGTGCAGAGATGCATAAAAGGAAGAAACTGGTGCATTTCTGTGTGTCTCTTCTATTGGTACATATACACACAAGGTGACACCCGCCGAGAGAGTGTGTGTGTGCCACTGACTTGTATATCACTTTACTACTGTTTTGTGTATCTCAGCTGCTTGCAGTTCCTACACTGGTACCCCTTACCAATTGTACAGGTCCCCTTATGATGGCATTTTGTACCAAAACATGGCCTGTGTTGAGACTTTTTGTCAAGTGCATCCTGTATACTGCATGCGAAGATTGTAATGTGAATACTTTAATTACCTGGATTGCCTGTTATAAAAGTTACAGATTTACAACTCCACAGAGCTAATTCAAACTAGTTTTTCAGCTTGTTACTCTGCCCTACAGAAATCGGACCTGAGATGTAGCAGCACAAGACTCAGACGGACATGAGCACATGGTTCCCTGCTGTTCCAACAGGCACATTGTAAATGACAACCGAAAAGAAAAAGAGCATCTGCTCCAGCCAGAATGTGGAAGAAAACCCAGCCTGCACTGCAGGAACATCATACGACATCCAGATGCTGAAAATGTTACTCAGTTCTGTGGTTTATTCAGCTGTTTCTAAAATTCTTGAAACCAGCCACATTCAAAAGTGTCAAATGGTTTCACATTGGAGGCGAATAGCTCATGTAGGATCACGTTTGCCCGAATCTACATGTAACACTAGAATCCAGAAACAGCATATAAACGTAATAAACCTGATGTTATCTATGACTTCACAGTTCCTATGGACCAATCAGATCTGCTGGGTATAAGGCAATTATTGACGTACATACTAAGCACTGCACCAGGAGCTTTAGTTTAAGAATGAGCTAACAGTAACAAGGGGAGAGAAGACACAGTAGCTTGTCCCTCTGAAAAGCAGAAGCATCCTTCTGAGCCTGAATTACATCCTGTGTGATGTGACCCATAAGACAGGGAGTGATTTTGACGCCCCCATTTCTCTTGCCTCTTGTGTGGCGACACCCCCACCCAGCCCTTAGGACAGCCCTGCTGAAAAGTATTTCAAAAGTACACAAGAAGCATTAATTCATGATATCAATATTCCTGCTGGAAAAATCTGACAACACTATAATGCAATAATATATTGTTTTATATAGAGAGCATAAGAACCGTCATACTGGGCCAGACCCAAGGCCCATCTGCTTCCAACAGTGGCCAACCAGCCCACAATCACCTAGCAGAATCCCAAAGAGTAGCAACTTTCCATGCTATCCCCATGTCTACCTTAAACCTTTCCTCCAAAACTAGTCAAATCTATTTAAAATCCAGATACACTAATTGCTGTTACCGAATCCTCTGGCAACAATTCCACACCTTAAATATTTCCTCCTATTTGTTTTGAAAGTATTACCAAGTAACTTCATGGAGTGTCCCCTAGTTTTTATACTTTTGAAAAGTAAACAAACAGCTGTTTCTTTTCCAAGCTGAAGAGCCCTAACCTCGTTAAACTTACCTCATATGAGAAGTTGTTCTATTCTTTTTATCATTTTGGTCGCCCTTCTTTGAACCTTTTCCAATTCCACTATACTTTTTTTGAACACAATACTCAAGATGAGGTCACCCCATGGAGTGAACCAGAGGCATTATAGTATCCTTGGCCTTATTTTCTATTCTTTTCGTAAGCTACCAATGGCCCAGCGTGTCCATGTTTGCATTCTATTGCAACACCACAGACATGTGTTCAGTTTGTACATCTAAAATTTTAAACTGCTTGTACTTGCATATACCTATGAATTAACAGACTAAAAATCAATTTGTGAGCTTGAAGTTCTAGCAGCACTCATACATTGCACATGCAAAAACAGGACAGATGACAAATGAAAAAAAAATGCTCAAAAATCAGGAAAAGGTTGTTTAAAATGAGCAGAAATCAAACTTTTTTGGCCTTGCACATCAGTAATACAGACTATATATGATCTCTGGCCTTTCCCTAATTTCCCTGCTTTCTTGAATTTCGATACCAGTTTTTGTCTTCTCCGATTTTGGTTACATGGACCATGAACTGGGGAAACCACCGATACTCCTTGTGACGCTGGACAAGTCATTATCTTCTGTACAACCCATTTCTTCCAATGGGCCTTGTAGCAGACAGCCAGCAGGTATGTTTTAGTAAATAACTCCCTCTATCTTTCATTACCTTACTTAACCATTTAGACTATAAGCTGTTTATTGCACCTGAATTACTAGTAATGCTGGAAGCCCCCTTGGAAAGGCTGCCTTAAAAAAAACAAAAATGTATGAACTTGCAGTTCTCTGATCTTGACATGTTGGACCATGGAACTTGAGCATGGCAGATATGCACTAATCAAACCCAGGAGTCATATTGTGGCCCCTCCCCTTTTCTTCATTTACAAGTATTCCTTAAAATGTATAAGCACATAAGCACCGCCATACTGGTCCATCAATTCCAGCATCTTGTCTCCAACAGTGGCCAATCCAGGCTTCAAGAGCCCGGCAAAACCCACCAAAAAAAAAAAAAAAATTTTAATAATGTTCAATGGACTTTTCCTTCAGGAATCTGTCCAAACCCCCCTTAAACTCCGTAAGGCCAGCTGCTGTCACGACATTCTCCGGCAACGAGTTCCAGAGTCCAACTACACGCGGAGTAAAGAAAAACTTTCTCCTATTTGTTTTAAATCTACCATATTCTAGTTTCATCTTGTGTCCCCTGGTTCTATTGTTGTTTGAAAGTGTAAACAAACGCTTCACATCTGTCCGCTCTACTCCGCTCATTATCTTGTAGACTTCTATCATATCATCCCTCAGCCGCCTTTTCTCCAAGCTGAAGAGCCCTAACCATCTTAGCCTTTCCTCATAGGGAAGTCGTTCCATCCCTTTTATCATTTTCGTCGCCCTTCTCTAATTCCACTATATCCTTTTTGAGGTGCGGTGACCAGAATTGGACACAATATTCGAGGTGCGGTTGCACCATGGAGCGATACAACGGCATCTTAGAGGCATCTGAAAACAGTCTATGAATTGACCAACTTCCGTAAAGCATTAAAAACTTATCTCTTTGACAAGATATATCACAATGATCAACACATGTAACTGTACAACCCTTAATTCATCCAGCATTATCTTAAAATGCCTTTTGCTCTTACACTATCATGTATTTCATCTTCATGTAACCCAAAACACTCTATAAAACCAAATGTATACTCTCTTTTATTTCAGTATCCATGACGAATTGTAAGCCACATTGAGCCTGCAAAGAGGTGGGATAATGTGGGATACAAATGTAACAAATAAATAAATAAATAAATATCCCTTAAGAATCTTCATGTCATGCACTTCCTCCATTGTATGCAAATGCATCTCATGTATATTCATTATTCTGTGGCCCTTCAGAATTGCAGTTTAACACCCCAGGTGTCTGCAGCAGCAGACCACCATTTTGGTTAGAGGGGCAAAAAAAAAATTGCCAACTCTCCAAGCCCCGCCCCCAAGAATCTGATGCTGTTGGGCAAAATATTGCGAGGGCCTGGTGCATCCCATTCTGCTGCTCATGCCTGGTACAAAGGCACAACATATATATGTCTCCCTTAACAAGAGCAGATCTGCTGATTGTTCCATTTGCATGTTGATAAATGATTTTTCAACATATTGCCCCTGCAGGATCCAGCTTTGGATTTGCCCAATGTAACCTGGATTTGTAGTTTCAGATTTTTCCCTATTAATGCCCCTAAGAAAATCAGAAGTGCATATCCATGCAAGCAAGCAGACAAAAGCAACCCTGGATTGGTGAGGTAGCAAACTCTAGCCTCAATACTCACCTTCTTGCAGCCAGGATTCCACAATTCAATCACGACCATTTCCAAACCCTGCTTCTTGTGCCTATCCATCAAACCTGATATTTCTTTTCACTGACCAGCACATTTCAGCACTTGTGAAGAATCGCCTCAGCAGTATCCCAGACTCTGCAGGAGCCACAAGATTTTCCTAACCTGTCACTCGTTAAAATCACAGCATCTCAAGACCGGCCCCATTTAGTCTTCCTTGAACATAACGAACAGCCCACCTGGAAGGCCCAAATCATCCTCTTCTGTCTCTGCAGAAAGCTGCTTACTTGCTCCGATACCTGTGCTAACCGCAATAGCAATATCTCTAAGAAAATACCGAAAGCAGGTGCGAGATCAGATTTTCCTGCCTAAAAGAGTTCACTTTGCCCTGTTAATCATCCCTGTGTTCGGTGGCAAAACAGAGTAGCAGTAAGCAGAGTCAACAAGACAGACTGGCTGAAGCTAGCGAGCCTAGTGGCTACATCAGAGCTACACAGCAATTTCTGGTGTCCGCTGCATGACCAGAAGACAACACATAGACACTGTGCCTGAAACAAAGCAAAGGTCCAAGGCAATCCATACAGTAGGAAGCACCAGAAGAAAGAGAGGAATCTTAGAGGTGAATCTGTGTACAATAATTAAGTCTTCCTTCCTCGGGCAGGCTGAGAATAGCATCTATAAGAATAAAACAGAGTACTAGGGACTGGAAGCAGAAACATTTAGCCTCCTTGGGATGGAGGAGAGGCAGACTTCGATGCTGATGCACTTATCATGAGTTGTACGCAAACGTTACTGGCTGAGCACAACTTGTGCAAAAGACCTGGCCACACACTGCATTCAAATGTATGCTACTGAGACCATTAAGTATTCCACAGCAATGTACAGAAGGCCACTGTGGCTTCTGATACGCAAATAGCACAAGTAATTTTTCACCAAGTGCAAGGCAGTGCTGAAGGGATACGTGAGAGGGTTTCATGCTTTTTTTTTTTTTTTTAAACAATTTAAATGCCTTCTCTTTTTTTTTCTCCAGCCAGAACAGTATCTGCAACTTTAAAACACACAAGGGAGGTAACAAAATACGTGCACATCCAAATCAATAAAGTGTACCATACATCTACAGTTGTAGTTCTGCCTCATAAATATCAGCTGTACAAACATTTTAAGTGCAAGAAACTTTTGCAAGTTTAATATTTATGTAAACAACAGCCGCAGATGTTTGAAGAAAACTAAAGTTGCTAGCACACAAGAAGGAATTCCCCGATTACCACTCAAGTTCTGCGAACATAAAATCTGCATGTCATTAACTTTCTACATGGCATGGTTTTCAGCTTCCAATAGAAGCCATGAACCTTTATGCATCGACTTCTCTGTGCAGCACTTAAGGGTATGTTTACTAAGGTGCGTTAGCGTTTTTTAATGCGCCTGTAAATTTAAGGTGCATTAAACGCTAACGCGCCTATACATTTCTATGGACATGTTAGAGTTTAATGCACGTAAACCATTTATGCGCATTAAAAATGCTAACACGACCATAGCGCCGCTTAGTAAACCTAGCCCCAAGCTGGGGGGGGGGGGGGTGGTTTAGGGGGAAAATACTCAGAGTAATACCGAGCCCACCCCAGGAAGCTAATAGTCAGATTCTGTCTGGAAGGAGGCAAATCCTGAATGTTAACACCGAGCCCCCGGGATGGGAGCACTGTTCTCTAGGGATACTAATATAAAAACAAACTTTTTCCAGAGGAGGGAAGGTCATGAATCAAGGTTGTGGAGGGGCCAACTCAGGAATAATGTCAGGAAGTATTTTTTCACAGAGAGGGTGGTAGATACCTGGAATGCGATTAAAACGGTAACAGAATTCAAAAATGTGTGGGATAAACACACAGGACTCCTGTACAGATGGCTGGAACCAAAGAAGGTTAGTGGTGATTAGATGGCAACACTAGTAATTGGGAAGCAAAGCCTGTGCTGGGCAGACTTCTAGGTCTGTGCCCTGATTGTGGTGGGCCAGATTCAGCTTCAGGAACTGGAGACCAAAGCCAGTGCTGGGCAGACTTGTACTGTCTGTGCCCTGGTGGCTGGAAGATTTGGATGGGCTGGAGTGGGGCTATGATGACAACTTCAGTAGGAGAACAAGGCCAGTGCCCTGAACATGGCAAGAGAAACAAAGGAGTGAGGAAACGCATAAGGCAAAGATAAACACTGGCCTCAAGGATGGCAGTTTACTAAAACATTTCAAATCAAGCAAAGCTAATCAGTGTCACATCATTGCTTATACTGAGGTTGTCTTGCTGGGCAGAATGCAAGGACCATGCAGGTCTTTATCTGCCGTCATCTACCATGTTACTGTGATGATGGAGGGGGGGGGGACAGATACTGGGGGAAACAACGAGTCCCCCCCTCCAGGGGGTTAAGGGTCAGATGCTGAGCCCGGGGGGAGGGGGGAGGAGTCAGGCGCCCAGTCACACGCATTAACTGCCCTCACGCGCCCAACCCGCTCTTCACACGCATTGTTGAGCCCAGGGGGAACCCGACCCCCCCACCCCGCCTCTCCCCCTCCCTCCTACCTTCCAGCGGCGACGGTAATTCATCCAGGTAAGCCACAACCGGCCCCGCAGCTTTGCTTCTGTCCGGCGTCCCGCCCCCTCTGACGCCACTTCCTGTTTCCGGCAGGGCGGGACGCGGCAGAGGGAAGGAAATTACGTCAGGGGGCGGGCCGCCGGCTGCCTGGAAGGAAGAAGAGAGACTCTCCGGAGCAGAGACTGAGGTAGGATGGGGGCGGGGGGGAGACACGGCTGTCTGTGTTTTAGGAAGGGGGCGGGGTCGCTCCAGTCTCGTGCCGCGGTTAGTGTCAGGCGTCGCGTGGCTTCTACTAAAGGCAGCGCGAGGCTGAGCCCAGGATCCCCGCGTGCGGCCACCGGAAGGGAGATGAGCTGGTAAAAGACGGATCTGCACAATCCCCGGGATCTCCTCTAGTGCTGATACTATGCGGGGAATCTCTTAGCTGGGGGGCGTTAAAGGCCTCTCCCCATGCTTGGAATAAACTCCCTGAGCCCATACGCCAGGCCCCCTCCCTGCCCACCTTCAAATCCTTGCTCAAAGCCCAGCTCTTCAATGTCGCCTTCGGCACCTATCCAGGAAATCTAGACATTTCGTCCTTTAGATTGTAAGCTCCTTGAGCAGGGACTGGCCTTCTTTCTTAATTGTACAGCGCTGCGCAACCCTGGTAGCGCTCTAGAAATGTTAAGTAGTAATGAAAGATATGCTGCACACCAAAGGGTCATGGAAGGAAGAGAAGTGCTTAAAATGAAAAAGGAGAGCGAGATGCTGAATATCATTATCCCTTCTGTGGATGAATCTGTCTTGTCTGGCCCCTTCTCCTCTACTGCTAATTCCAGACTCTGTTCCTTTTATCTCGCTGCACCTCATGGCAGGAATAGACTTCCCGAGCCTGTACGTCTAGCACCGTTTTTGGCCATTTTCAAATCCAAGCTAAAAGCCCACCTCTTTAACGCTGCATTTGACTCCTAACCACTACTCACTTGCCCTGTATCCTTTTATCCCCACCTCTTTAATTCCCTTACCTCTTAATTGTTCTGTCTGTTTGGCTGTCCTATTTAGATTGTGAGCTCTTTGAGCAGGGACTGGCTTTTTATGCAGTGGCGTTCCTAGGCTGGCTGACACCCGGGGCGGATCGCCAATGAGCCCCCCCCCCCCGGCGAAATTACACCCCCCCCCTGGGTGCAGCGTGACACCCCCCCCCGGGTGCATTTTTACCAGCTGGGGGCGGGGGGGTGCCGCACGCCTGTCAGCTCCGTGTCCACTCGTTCCCTGCTGCTCCCTCTGCCCCAGAACAGGAAGTAACCTGTTCCACGCAGAGGGAGCAGCAGGGAGGGAACGAGCAGACTTGGAGCCAACAGTCGCGTGGCACCCCCCCAGCGGCGTGCACCCGGGGCGGACATTTCCCCACCGCCCCCCCCCCCCTTGGTACGCCACTGTTTTTATGTATGCTGTACAGCGCTGCGTATGCCTTGTAGAAGTGATAAGTAGTAGTAGCAGAAAGGCAGGAAGGAGATAGAAGGTGAAATCATGGCAGGGTAAAAGGAAGAAGAGAGATGCTGGAGCTCCAAGGAGGGAGAAGATAGAGACATACAACTGAATCCAGGTGTCTTTCTCACCACAAGGGTGATGGAAGATGTAACGGCACAAGTTGAAGAGTAGCAAATTGCCTGGACCAGATGGGGAACTTGTAGAACTGTGGTTAGTAATATGTAATTTATCTTTAAAATCTAGCATGGTACTGGAAGGTAGCCAATGTAACGCTGTTTTTAAAAAAAAGGTTCCAGAAGTGATGTGGGAAATTATAGACCAGTGAGCCTGACAGCACAGGGCAAAATGGTAGAGACTATTTTAAAGAACAAAATTACAGAGCATATTCAAAAGCATGGACTAATGAGACAAAGTCAACATGGACTTAGTGAAGGCAAATCTTTTGAAGGGGTGAACAAACATGGATAAAGGTGAGCTCGTCAATATTGTGTATCTGGATTTTCAAAAGGCGTTTCACAAAGTACCTCATGAAAGACTCCAGAGGAAATTGGAGAGTAATGGGATAGGAGGTAGTGTCTTATTGTGGATTCAAAACTGGATAGAAAACAGAGAGTAGGGTTGAATGGTCAGTATTCTTTCAATGGAGAAGGTTAGATAGAGGGGACAGCTACTTTTTAACATATTTATAAATGATCTAGAGATGGGAGTAACTAGTGAGGTAATTAAATTTGCTGATGACACAAAGTTATTCAAAGTTGTTAAATCGCAAGAGGATTGTGAAAAATTACAAGAGGACCTTATGAGATTGAGAGACTGGTCATCCAAATGGCAGATGATGTTTAATGTGAGCAAGTGCAAAGTAATGCATGTGGGAAAAGAAACCAGAAATATAGCTACGTAACGCAAGGTTCCACATTAGGAGTCCCTAACCTAGAAAGGGATCTAGGTGTCATCGTGGATGATACTTTGAAACCCTCTGCTCAGTGTGCAGTAGTGGCTGAGGGAGTTTCTCACAGTCCTCAAACTCAAGGAGGCTTATCTGCACATTCCTGTCTGAGAGCCCCATCAGCGATTCTGCTGGCCTTCAAGCAGAACATGGTTCTGACTCCTCTCATAATGTCCAAAAGCTGGATTTGTGAACGGTATTAGGCAGTTTGAAGATGACCAGTCCCTTTTGGAACTCCTATAAGATCTTTATCCTGTTTCAGGGGCCGCACAAGGGGAAAATGTCATCCAAAGAATCCATAGTGTGCTGCTGGATTAAACTGGACATTAAGGCAGCCTGCATAGCGAGGCACATAGTGTTCCAGTGGGGCTGCAATCTCATTTAACCCAGGCAGAGGCTTGGGCCATTCCACCAGAGCATATATGCCAATATGCTGCTACATTCCAGATAGACATACTGGTCAAATAGTATGTGACCTTTGGCAGGGCAGTTGTCAAGGACTGCTCTTGTACATCCCTTTGTATACTAGCCTAGCGGGAAAAAAGGGAATGTGAAATGTATTCATACCTGTTAATTTCATTTCTTTGAAGATTTTCATTTTGCACTTTCATCGCTTGACGCGAAGGATTATGGTCAAACCCTTTAGTGTCCAATGTTCCCGTAATAAGCCATATGGAAATAGATTGATGGGAACATTGGACACTAAAGGGTTAATTATGATGTTCTGCAGAGGTTTTCCATACAGGGAAAAATGTTTTGATCTTGTAGGACAGTCAGCGACGTGGTAGACTCTGTATTAGACCCTGATAGGAACTGGGTTTTGACATTTATTCGGAGACAATGGGTGAAGCTTATAGGTATGAATATAAATGTGTTCTCTGATGTTGCCCAGCTACCCAAAAGAGGAGGAAACAATTTCTGTTATTGAGACCTGGGGTACTGCAACTGGGGGCTCAATTTTGACTAAACGTTTCATGTAAATGTGTTTAATAGTTCTAAAAAGTCATCATGGTCTTGCTTCAGTGGTCTCTTCCCCTCAATGTTACTTGGGAGTTGATTCCTTAACACCAAAGCATGCAAAAAAAAGTATTCTGCGTGGAGTGCAAGCAAGCCTATGCAGAGGCTGGAACTGTCAGCAAAGAAGTGTTTGCTGACCTTAATACTTTACATGGGGTATAAGGATTTATTTATTTATTGCATTTGTACCCCACATTATCCCACCTTTTTGCAGGCTCAGTGTGGCTTACAGGGTGTTAATATGATATAGTCATTATATAATCTTAGATATAGTCGATAATAAGTTGAGGGTAAATAAGAAGGAACCCCCTCATGTAACGCTTTGAGTCGAGATCAGCATCTTATATAACAGCCAGAACTGTATAGAATGCCAATGGTAGAAAGTATAGAAAAGGGGGGAGGGGTTATAGGATCCCTCTGCCTTAGTCCCCCTAACAAATGAATTCCTGTATTCTGCAAAGTTCGTAAATGTTTCATAAGAAGATGACTAACACCCATATAAACAGTATTATCATAATCCATTTTAGAAATTAGTAAAAAAAAAAAAAAAAAGTGACAATACGTGCAATAGAATTTCATGACAATATAGATGAATTGACAATAACAACCTTAATACATAAAATCCAGAACAAAGTACTTTGGGTATCTGTTGCTCGAAGCACAGTTCTGAGACCAGAATAACTCCAAGATACTGAAAGGAGTTGCAGAACTGGATCAGTGCTCTTAAAAACTGAGGTACCAAAGTAGGGCAAGATAGATGGTCAACTAGCCATTCAATATCATCTATGCTGGATTTAAACCAGTCTGCAACTGTAACCAAACAATTATGTAAGGCAGTAAGGTCTGGCGCCTGAAAAGCACAGTATCCCACAAGTAAAATATCATCGGCATACACATAGACGCCTACATCAAAATCCTGAACCACCACTATCAATGGCGCCAAAAAAATATTAATGGTAATAATGTTGATCTTTGAGGAACCTCAGAAGACAAACAATGAACTGAGGATAACCCCTGAAAAAAGGTATGACTGGTTGGAAAAGAAACAAACTAAGCCAAGACTTGGTCCTTCCAACCCAGTGCCTCCAATCTATAAGTAATTGATGATCCAATACATCAAATGCAGAGGTTAAATCCAACCTTCCCCTTATCTAACTTAGCTCTAACATCACCCGGCAATAAAGCCAAAAGCATTTCAGTACAGTGACCTGCCCTAAAACCTGATTGGTAAGAGTTCAAGGCGTTGAACTCCTCTGATATGCTCAGTCAGTTGTATTAAACTACCCTCTCCACAACTTAGCCAAAAACCACAGATTTGAAATTGGTCTATAATTAGTCACATCCATACAATCCTTCTTTACATCTTTTAAGTACAGGACAAACCAATGCTAGCTTCTAAGAAGATGGGGACAAACCGTTACATCAAACTCCTACAAACCAAATCATACCAAATCTTGCACCATAGCTTGTAAGCCGCACTGAGCCTGCTATCAAGTGGGAAAGAGCGGGGTATAAATGCTATAAATAAATACAATATGGGCATTAAAACTGTCTTGAATTTTTATCCATGAAAAAGTGACCGGGTTCAGTACAGAACCTGTTGTTAGATCTTGTAACTGTCAAACAAAATCCTCTGAAGGAGGAATCACTAATAAATCCCAATCCCTAGTCTTCACACTCTCCTCCAGAGAAAGATCCAGTCACAATATCAAGGCTCTTCACCTATCCCTCCTCCTCTCCTATCTGAATGTAAAAATCACTCCTGGCATGGGTTGAGGGCACCTAATCATACTGTTAAGTTTAAGACCTTGTACAATTGAAATGGGAAGAGGTTAGGTACATTGTCTTTGACCTACAGAAGCTGACCACCTTTTTGGTTGGTAAGTAGACTCTTCCTCATCTTCTTCCACTACTACCTCTAGGATAAGGGATAGTCCATAAGTAATTAGTGCAGGTACTTCATCACTTGCTTTCTTAAAAAATGTTTCTTCTTGATGTGAGTGGGTTATGCTCCCCTTCTAGAGGACTGGATAGTCGATTCTACATCCAAATGTCTTTCTGCCTTATTTGGTTGTAGGTCCTTTTACAATCACTATTTTCTTGGCAAATGTAATTGCTTGATTTGTAACCATTTGAATCCTACAAATAAAGAAAAATTCACTATTCATTTTATTCTTGGTTCCAAGAGTTTGGTTTAATAAAACTTTCTCTCTCTCCCATTTTGTTTTATTGCAAAGAAATAAACTGAAACATCTGAATATGTATAGCCAATAATCTACAGTACAAGAAGCATCCCAAAATCCTCCCTCTCTCTTGGCTGATTTGACGTGTTCTTAAATCTGCTGTTACTGAGCTCTTTGCAGGCAGTTAAATACCTTTTTATTGGGACAGAGTAAGGCTTTCCCAAGAATGTTACTGTATAAGAGCTTTTCAGGCATTGTGACTGATTTTCATCCTTACTCATAAAAAGCAGTTGCTTTCAGTTTTATGTTAATGCCTTCTGTTTTTACTCATTTTCAGACCAGGTTGGTCAAGAGGGAAGGTTCTCTGAGTGCAAGTGGTGGTAATGAAGAGGAGGTCACCAGGTTGATGCATGCTTTGCTATACACTACCGGAGCACTGGGAAATTCCACTACAAGAAGGAAGGGGCCTATTCTATTGGAATAGTGAGAACACAAAGATGTGGATTGTGACTTTGAGTTTACTTATGCTAGAGTGTCAGCTGCAGAATCCCCAAAGTAGAGTAGAGTTTCCCATCTGTGTAAATAGGCCCTGGGACCTATTGCAACACTAATCTGCAAATAAACCTAAAACAGAATGTAAACTAATAGAAATTGAAAAGGGCTTTTCTGGCTTAAAATTCATAATATTTTACAATTAGGGACTCAATAGAGCTGCTGGAGCACTCGTATTGTCAATCACTAAATAGCCCCAGTCTTATTGAATACAAAATATCTTTATTAAACACGTGTGCTTCAAAACCTGCTCACGTGTATTTAAAACCTTTATTCACAAACAATTCTCTTATATCTTTCATGCTCATTCACACCTTATAGTACCTGCATAGAAAATCTATAACAAGGAGGATTTATATATACATAACTTTCTTGAATATCATTACACACTGTGTCAAAGTTCATGATATCTCGTCTCTCAAAGAGGCATCACAGAATTAGAAATAAGAAACCTTTGCATATGTCCATTCACTCTGCTCTTCCGGTTTCCGGTTTCACATGAAGTTTCATGAAAGTTCAAGACAAACCCCAACACACTTCTCTGGGGGTAAACAACTCCACTTGCAATAGATTTCAGGCACTACATTAGCGGGATGAGACTTTTCAATCTCATAACTGCTGTTACTCTAGTCCTTAAGCAAGCATCGGCTCCTCACGTGTTTAATAAAGATATTTTGTATTCAATAAGACTGGGGCTATTTAGTGATTAAAATTCATAAGCCAAACATTTAGAAGGAAGCTGAATTGCTATTTAATAGCCATTTGTGTAGATAACTACTAATCCAGCAATGCTTATATTAGGACATATTTATATTGGGGTTTTTCTTTTTTGCTGTCTGAACTCTGAATGTAATATTTATTCTTTTCTAGGATGCACTGTGGAACGCTGGATGTAATAGACTAGGATAGTGTAATAGAAGTGAATTTTAAAGATTGTTTTTCAACTCTGCCTTGACTGACATTGCACTTGGGGTCTGTATTTTTGATTAGAAGTAATTCTGTTTAAAAAATGATTGTTTCCTTTGATTGTGTGAAAATAAGTTGGAATGTAGAAGATAATACACAGCTCTAATTAATTTGGTATGTGAAGGGAGAGGTGGAGCCTGTTTTGAGTTCAGACTGGCCACCTGGACTGAGAAACATGTGACCACATTCCCACAGTATGGCTAATTTTCAAGCATTCTGTAATTTTCTGTAGCTCTGAACATAAGTTCTAAGCCTAATAAAAAAGGGAGTTTCTGTCAGTGAAATTGGGAGCTCATCTATGAGTAATGTATGTACGGCGTAGAGAACTATATTTCCTGGTCAAAGAAACTCCTGGCTTTTGCTGTGAACAGCCCCCCCCCCCCCCCCCTTGCTGATGATAAGAGCCTGGATGATGTAAGGATTTATGGACCAGTGATGTAATGATTGTTTATAGGTATTGTTTCTTTTCAGTTATATAGCTTAATCATTGTATATTTTAGAACCTCTAATAAAAGTCTCATTTACCTAATACAAATCCAAAAGAATCCACAGTAATTACTGAGTAGTCTGTGTCAGTGAGGTAGGCTGTAAACCTAGGGCAGAAGATAGATATCCTTGGAATTTTTGCCAAAAAAATTCATTAGCCTTTTTCCGATGACTACATCCCTTGGGAGCTGTGGACTATCAAGGTCAATGTGGTAATCTTCGCTGATGAGCAAGAGAAGCGGATGCACAGTGGAAAGAATAAACATTGCAGAAGTGATGAAGACCTGCCACAGATGCCAGTGCAGTCAGTAGTGGACAATATATGTTCTTTTATGTTTATGCAATTTATAAATATGACAAGATTTTGTACAGAAAAATGGTAAAGATGAAGTTACACATAAGAAAATAAAAGACATATGTTGGCTGGACTTTTATGGTTTGTCCCACAACTGGCAAAAGACAGATGATCAAGTATGTGTATTGTATATCAACTTTATTATTCTATGCTAGGAGGGAGGGTGCTGTGCATTTTAAGTTGGTGTAGAAAACATCTTAAGGTTGAGATTAGCAAGTTCAATACTTTTGGTTATAAAAGATTGTCTCAAGACTGTATCATACTTAGCTACCTCTAGGGCTCATTTTCAAAAGAGAAAAACATCCAAACAGTGGCATAAATTTGCATTTATTTACTGCCTTTTTGAAGGAATTCACTCAAGGCGGTGTACAGTAAGAATAGATCAAACATAAGCAATAGACAATTACAGCAGTAAAATATTAAAAAAAAACCAATACAAAGTATGGCATGGTATACTATTTACAATGTCAACACAATATGTAATTGAACATTATAATTGATAGCGAAGGGTAAAGCAAAAATGTAACATATAGAAGGGTAGGAAGAGTTAGAAAGCAAGGTGATTGATTTAAAGAAAGTTGCACATGAGGTCAGAGAATGTTAGCTAGGGTAGGAGTGGATAAACATGTCCCGCTGCAGTATGTGCAGCCCGAGTCAATCCTTGTGTGTGTGAGTGAGACTAACAAGTTAGTTACTTCTTCCGTTAAAGGCTTGGTTGAAGAGCCAAGCTTTCACCTGCTTCCTGAAGTAGAGATAGTCTTGTGTTAAGCGCAGCCTTTCAGGCAGTGCATTCCAGAGTGTGGGGGCTACTCCGGAGAAGGCTCGCTTGCGGGTATCACATCATGTAATGTCTTTTGGAGAGGGTGTAGGTAGTGAAAGTCCTTGGGAGGACCTTGGTGGTGTGTGGAGGATCATCCTATTTTTCAGGTACTCGTGGCCATTTCCAAGTTTTAGATGTTTTTCTATGAAGTCCATTCAGATCACAAGGCGGTGTGTTGGGGCACGTTAAGAATGGGATCTGGGCATTCCTAACACTTGGACATTTTTCTGCCATAATGGAACAAAACAAAAACATCCAGGGCTGTAAGATGTTTTGGTCTAGACCTGTTACTAATGAACAAACCACAAAAAAAGTGCCCTAAATGACCAGATGACCACTGGAGGGGATTCGGGATGACCTTCCCTTACTTTCCCAGTGGTCACTATCCCCCTCCTACCCCTAAAATGTGATTAAAAACATTACCTACCACCCTCTAACGTTATACTTGAGTCCATTAGAGCAGCATGCAAGTCCCTGGAATAGTCTGGTGGTGGGTGCAGTGCCTGCAGACAGGTGGACAGGCCCATACCTCCCCCTACCTGTTACTCTTGTGGTGGAAAAGTGTGAGCCCTCCAAAACTCACCAGAAAACTACTGTATCCACATATAGGTGCCCCCTTCACCCATAAGGGCTATTGTAGTGGTGTACAGTTGAGGGTAGTGGGTTTTGGGGGGGGGGGGGGGGCCTCAGCAGCCAGAGGAGCAATGGTTAGATGTGTACCTGACATCATTTATTTGAAGTCTACTGCCATTTCTCTGCTGGGACGTCTGTGTGGTCAGTCTACTAAGAATACTGGCTCCTCCTACATCACAAGGGCTTGGTTTTGTGCATTTTGAATTGGATTTCTTTTTTTCCATAAATGGACCAAAAAGAAACGCATAGAGCCTAAAAATATCTAACAACTAGCCATTTTCCAAATAAAAAAAATAGATGTTTCTCTATTTTGAAAATGGCTATATTCCCCTCTTGAATTTTGGATGCTTTTAGCAAAACATCCAGAGTTGAACTTAAACGTATTGAAAATGCCCCTCTGCATGTGTTGGCATAACCGATGCTTACACATGAATATAACTTCCAAAGTGGTAGGTGCTGCTTCACCTTGCTTGGGCTGACTGGGGTTCTTCATCTGTTGTCATTTACTGTGTCACCTCAATAGCATATATTAAGCCCACATTAGGAGGAAGACAAGGATAGACAACTGTAAAACTGAGTGCTCCCTGGACCACAGTTAATTGTTGGCTGCCATTAACACCTGATTTGAAATCTTAAGTTGCAGGGGGGGGGGGGGGGTCAGGTTTTCAGGATATGTCTACTGAATATGCAAGAGAGAAATCTGCACATAATGGAGGTGACACATGCAAATCTAAACCCGACTGGCTGGTTTGTTCCTTAGGACAGGTTTGAGAACCAATGGCATAGGCAGGTGTTTCTCAACTCAGTCCTTGAGAGCCACCCAGCCTGTCATGTTTTCAGGATATACTCAATGACTATGCCCAAGATTTGCATGCACTGGGGAACGGGGTTTGATTCCTACAGCACCTCCTTGTGACTCTGGGCAAGACACTTAGCCCTCCATTATCCCAGGTACAAAATAAATAGTCATATATAATATTTAAACTGCTTTGTCTGTAACCACAGAAAGTCAGTATATCAAATCCCATCCCCTTTCCCTTATATGCAAATCTATATTCATTGTGGAGATACTGAAAACCTGACTGGCTGGGTAATCACCAAGGACTGGGTTGAGATGTACTGCTGACAACCTCAGTTGCTCTCTAGTTTTCCTTTCACTTTATCACAAGTCAACTGTGCTTATCTCAAGCTCTCTTGAATTTGGCCAAGGCCAGAGCAAGATGACAGCAGGCAAGCTCAACTACTGAGCTGTGGCTCTTTTTTCGAGCTTTCTTTTTTACCTGAATTTGACACCATGGGTAAGAGAAAGGGGCAATCTCATATGTCATCACAGTCTGACCTGACCTTTGGCAAGCTGGATTGATAATTTGCAACTCGTGTCCTGGACATGATGGTTCTTCCGGAGATGCTACCACTGGAGAGCATGTCTTTAGTAGTAGGAGTCCAGCCCTCCATGGCATTAGAAACAACTTTGAGCCTGGAGGAGAAAAGACAGCCCTATCCCCCAGCTGAATCTTTGCCAAGCGGGGAGGCAGCGTGACAGAGAGTTCAGCCCAACATGGGGTTTCTCAGCTCTTGATGGAGAATATTGGTATGACATTTTCTCCCATGGGGGAGTTTGCTTCTCTAGATAATGTGTCAGCTTCCAATTTGGATCAGAATCAACAGGAGATTTTTTTGTAAGAGATTGGAGCATTTTCTTTGGAAAAGCTAGTGGTGGTTACTCTGGACTCCGACTGACTGGGTAAAGTACTATCATTTTATTTATTGGGATTATTAACTGCCTTTATGAAGAGACTCACCCACGGCAGTGTACAGTAGGTACAGTTTAAAACCCTTTAGTGTCCAATGTTCCCATAATAAGCCATATGGGAACATTGGACACTAAAGGGTTAACGTAACACATAATTTTGTTAACAGCTTAACAATAGTAAAATAACCAAGTATAAATGTACTTTACATAAACATTTTATTTTAAAGTTTCTGGGACCCAGATAAATAGGTTATCTGAAACAGTTAAGGAACAACTTTGGAGAAAAATGTGATGGTTTTGGAATTAAAATTCTATAAACTCGAGTTATCTGACTGCAATTATTAAGGATAATTTACTTAGTGCTAGGAAGCAGGAAAATCCCTCTCAAAGTAGAAATCTTCAGTTTGTAACTTTCCAGCCTAAGTGGTTTTGAAATTATCTGAAGAAGCACCTCAGAATTCTAAGTGCTTTTACATTACACTGATGTCATCTCCGAGTTCATGGGAAGTTCTAGAAAAGTGAACAGTATCAGTTGATACTTTAATAAATATTAGAGTCTGATAAAGACCAGAGTTTTATTTTTCAAATTTCAAACATTGAGATTCTGTGGTTCCCAGCTTTACCTCGAATTATTCAGAGAAATCAGCAATGCTTATTGCTATGGCCTAGGATGCAACAGCTAAAGGCCGTATCTTATGAAAATCCCAAGTGTCTTTTTTTTTAATATATCTAACAAAGCCCCTGGGGATAGAACAGAGCAGTTCTGGAAGGTGTCAAACCCGCTTAATGGCTTGAAGCCTTATTAAGAAATGGTTGCGCTAGCCTAAAGCTTTTTCCCTCAGTTTTCTTTATAGTCCTGCTCTGTAGTTTGGACTTCATTTTCAGAATATGTTTGTGTAATTTTCCTGATTTAAGAGAGTATATATGTTAACTTGTTACATATATTTCTGAATTACCTCAACAAATTAGCCCGGGTGTTCAGTACTTTATTCCTGAAAAGATAAAAGAAGGAAAATGGACTTAGGTAATGAGGAGCTACTCTTTGGCATCAATTATTTACCTAATCCACGGTGCTTTTATTTAAAAAGAAAAATCACCAAACTGATTATTTTAAGTTAATGATATTGACACAAAACTGCCTCCACCAACAATTCAAAGGAGGACAAGGACAGCTGGAGAACGTCTCCTTACCCACCCCACTAACAAGTAAATCTAAAGGAGTTGTAATTTTTGCTTCCTTGGGACAATAATAGTCCTGGTCTGCTGCAGATTTTCTAGTCAGCCTAACCAAAAATTTGTCATTGTGGACCTGGAGAAGGGTATGGAGAGATCTAGACAAAATATTTTAAATATCAAACCGGGGTGGGGGGGGGGGGGGGATTTAAAACTTACAGTACACTCACCAGCAGGTAAAAAAGTGTGGAGATAACCTACATCAGACTGACTCTACAAGATCAAATACACAGGGTAGTCGTAGTCCCTGTAAAAATGGTTCGTCATCTCATTCCAGTGCTCGATACTTGCTGCTGCTTGCGAATCTTATTCAGCAATTCCATGTATTGGATCATGGTGTCGGCTGGGCTGTAAACACTATCATGTTTGGAACCAAATACAGATGGGATTCCAGGAGTGTGGCTACCCATGAAGCTTTGCATGAACTCCATCATCAAGTTCCAGCAGTCATTAGCCACCACACAGGGACAATATTCAACCTGGTAACAGAGAAAGAACGTCAACCAAACAACCTGAGGGGTTGAAAACAAAGTGAGCAATCCTAACGGGTTCTATGGTATGGAAAAAGTGCTTATCCAGAGCAGATTTCAAGTGAGAACTGATGCAGCTGCAGAGGTTATTGCTCTTGCTGTGACATGCTACTTTGAATGCTGGTAAGTAATAAAACCATGAGTTTTCTTTGACCCAAGAAGTTATAAATGCCATTTTTTCTCCACATCCTCTCAAGTCAAGCAATATGCTTTCCCCTCCCCCCCTGTATCATTAATTCACAGTTCCCTCTAATCAAAACAATGCACCAATCAATGACTTTGAAAGACACTGCACACCTCCACTGATATCCCACGGGCACTGGGTCCCATAGTAACTGTGCCAATTTTCACCAGGAAGTCACAAAACTGGTAGCGCGTTCCACGGCTCTCGATCTTATTAGCCTTGGCATTCTGGAAAAAGCCTTTCAGCTTCATCATCAGGACATCAAAGTTGGTATCTGTGATGAGGCAGGGACCATTCTCAAAGAGGGCAAAGCAGCTAAGTGGGTACTCAGAGCTGTGCATCACGTACATCAGCTTCCCAGGTTGTGCTGGAACAAGAGTGGTTGAAGCATTACTACAAGCATTCACATCATCTTAAGTTTAGCTGGTCCCTTCCCCTAATATTGCACACAAAAATGCTATAAATTCTTTAAAAATGTGAATTTGGATTTAGTAAAGGCAAGGAAAGTAAAATAATACAAATTAAAGCCCAAAGTCAGTCAATCTTAACTGTTTAAAACTGGCTGGATTTTTAAATATGTTTTCGATGACCAAGCAAGAATAATAATGGCATTCTATTCTGGACCCAGTAGTTATCCCTCAAGAATGTCAATAAACCGGACCCCTGAATTCCTCCAGACTGGACAGTAGAGTTACTGTGTGGAGTGGAGAAATTAAATCCAGGGAGGATTCCTCAGAAATGAAAATACGTCAGGTTAGGGGAGCAGAGGCATAAAAAGATTGGATGAATGTTTCAGTATACGAACAGCTAAATGCAAAGGTGCAAAGAGTAAAAGTATGAAGTCTCAGAGCTATGCTTAACTAAGTACTCCTTTTACAAAGGTGTGCTAATGATTTAGCATAGTATAAATGGGCTTCTTAGCATTTAGCACATGCTAATCATTAGCACACACTAAATCTGTTAGTGCACTTTTGCAAAAGAACCCCTAAGATAGTAAAACCTAAGTGTCAGGTGCAAAGAAGTCCAGGATGCATCATACCTGGATTTCCCATGGTGGTGGTAGCAGTGTGGTAAGTCTCACAATCCACGCAGAAGGTGCCCTGTTTTTCAGCTCCAAGCAGCTCTAGTTTCCGTGTCAGCATCTCCACCGTCTGCTGAACACTCTTCCCTTCTGCTACTGGTATCTGGGATACACTGTGAAAGATAACAGATAGGAGACATTCCACTAAACCCCCAGAGTTGTTATTTTTTCATCTTTACTACTAACTTTGGCCAACACATGCAAAATTATCTGCATAAGGTAAAGCTCTGCTCCTCTAGCCTGGGAGAGGGGCAAGAGTTCTTTACAAGACACATATCCTTAGGGGTTACACTGGAGACATGTTAAGGATATTTTTGGCCTACATGGTTTTAGGATGTTCCCTATCACCTATCCATTGGTACTGTAACTGAGAGCACCCCAGTGTCAAGTAACAGGGAAGCTATTGATGTATTCTGAAAGCAGCCCCAGGGTCTGAAAGGCACCTTCCCCGGAGCTCAGCACGATTATTGCCAAGGCAATTTTTAAAGGACCCCCTGGCATGTCCCCACGTTTATGGACCATTTCACAGTTTTCCAGCTGCCTCCACACGCAGACACAAGGGAGGGGGGGCAGTGGTTTCCATGCAGCAGACACAGGGGCAATGGGGGGAGGGGCACCAGCAGCCTCTGGAAAGCATCACAACTCCTACCATGTGACCCCCATAGTCCGAGTCTCCAACCAGAAGCCGCTCCGCTCTTAAAAGCACTCTAGGAGGAGAGTAGAAACGTGCTGCTGCCCCTGTTAAAAAGATAAACAACAACTCCCAGAATGCTGAGCGGAGTTTGAACTCGGAAGCAGTCGGCGGGCCTTAACTCTAGGACCTCCTTGAGTGGCTCAGACTAGCGGAGTCCCGCCCCTCAAGGGGTGGAGCAGACAGATTCTGCAGCGCCTATTGGTGGAGACGGCGCGCCGGCGGAAATGAGAAAGGGGGCGGGGCTTCTAGCGCAGGCGCAGTGCAGGTTGCTTCTTCCCCACGTGTCCATCGTCCGGCTCCGCCATGCCCAAGGGCCGGAGGGAGAGGGAGCGGGGGGCAGCGCCCCGACCGCCCCCCCTGGCAGAACACATCCTGCAGGCCGAAGCCCCGAGGCCCAGCGCCCGGAATAAGCGAAGGGGCGACCCCGGGGGGCAGGTGCTGGATGGCGGGGGCTACGTGGACCAGAAGTTGTCCCGGAGGATCCTGGAACAGGCCCGGCTGCAGCAGGACGAACTGGAGGACGAGCACGGGGCGGTGGCTCCGCGCCTCAGGACTACGGTGCTGGGTGAGAACGGGGCTGGGTCAGGGGCTCCCCCCCCCCCACCTCCTTCAGGCTCCCGCTGACTTTCTGCTCTTCCTGCCCTGTTTTAGGCTCCAGAGCTGCTGCTTCGGACTCCGAGGATGAGGAGTGGCCGTCCCTGACCGCTCAGCTGGAGGAGGAGGAAGAGGAGGAGGGGGCGGAGGCAGTGCTGGTGAGCCTGGAGGATGAGAAAGCGATTGAGATGTTCATGAACAAGAATCCCCCCCTCAGGTGAGGCCCTTCCCCACCCCAATTCCTGTATCCCAAAGCACTGTGGGACTTGTAGTACCTATTCCTGCCCATTGACATCAGTGGTGTAAGAGCCAAATGCTGAGGAAAGGGGGAGTAGGCTCTTGAACAACACCAGTAGGCGACGTAGATAGGTACAATCTCTTTATTTAAATGTACACTCGACTCAACAGAGCCGTGTTTCGGCGCTACAGACGCCTTCTTCAGGAGTCTTGCGATATATAAATATACGAATATTAAGCTCAAAGAGAATGAAAGCAAGGCTTCTGCTACAATTGTAATCCACTGCCGATGCAGGAAAAAAGCTCAGCGTATTCAATTGCACTTTTTCCGGCTGTGTTGAGTCGAGTGTATAATTAAATAAAGAGATTGTTCCTATCTACGTCGCCTACTGGTGGTGTTCAAGAGCCTACTCCTCCTTTCCTCAGATTCTACTTTTCGTAGGAATTTGTGTACCTCCACCCTTGTGGTGGTTTGGCTTGCTTGTAAGAGCCAAATGCACCAAGATGGGGTGGCCAGAAATCCAGAATTTCCCAGCCTGGAATCGGGTAACTCGGCAATTTTGCCATCTCTGATTTCTTTTTCATGTCCTTTTGTTCATTGGCGGGAGGATTTCATTAAAAGTCTGCACTCTTTGCATTATTGCACCAATAACAATATACTAAAAAAAAAAAAAAAAACCCAGAACTTTCAGGATGTGAGGGTATTTTTCCCTTTCTGGAAAAAATGATACAAAACAACATGGAGAATGTTTCAAACAAATGCACATCTCAACTTTAAACCACTGTTTTCCTTCCAGTCTTTTTCAATGCAGAAATAACAAATCAAAGGTGAAACCTTAAGAAAAAGATCAAGGTGGCATTGTAGATAATACACTGAAATCTTCTGCTCAGTGTGCAGTGGTGGCCAAAAAAACAAACAATGCAAGGAATTATTAGGAAAGGGATGGTGAATAAGAACAAAAAAAATCCTTTAACACCTTTGTATCACTCCATGGTGCGACCGCACCTTGAGTATTGCATTCAGTTCTAGTTGCTGTATCTCAAAAAAGATATAGTGGAATTAGAAAAGGTTAAAAGAAGAGCGACCAAAATGATAAAGGGGAAGGAACTCCTCTTGTATGAGGAAAGGCTAAAGAGGTCAGCTTGGAAAATAGACGGATGAGGGAAGATATGATTGAGGTATATAAAATCCTGAGTGGTGTAGAACGAGAAGAAGTAAATCAATTTTTCACTCGTTGCAAAAGTACATGGGGACACTTGAGGAAGTTACATGGAAATACTTTTAAAACAAATAGGAGGAAATATTTTGTACACTCAATGAATAGTTAAGCTTTGGAACTCTTTGCCGGAGGATGTGGTCACAGCTGTTAGCATATCTGGGTTTAAAAAAGGCTTGGACAAATTCCTGGAGGAAAAGTCCATAGTCTGCTATTGAGACAGATATGGGGAAGCAACTGCTTGCCCCTGCATTGGTAGCATAGACTGTTGCTGCTAATTGGGTTTCTGCCAGGTATTTGTGACGTGGCTTGGCCACTGGTGGTTACTGGGCTAGATGGACCATTGGTCTAACCCAGTATAAGGCTACTCTTATGTTCTGGGGAAGCTGAACACTTCTTTGATGCAGCTCTTGGAAGCCAATCACCATATGTATATTTTTGCTTGTATTTGTTGCTTTCTAATTCCGTACCATGCAGAGGTCCTTAGGTATCGCTACAGGTGTTCTTAAGGCATCCGTAATTTCAGGAGAAAGGCAGGTACTTGCTATGATTGAGAATAAATTTGAAAGTGTCTACTTCTGATCACTCATATTTCCTGGTCCTTCAGGCGCACTCTGGCAGATATTATTATGGAGAAGATCACTGAAAAACAGTCAGAAGTGGAGACGGCAATGTCAGATATTTCTGGGAGACCCATGCCTCAGCTGAATCCCCGGGTTCTCGAAGTCTACAAGGGAGTAAAAGAAGTAAGGCTGTGTTGTCTGTGACCACCCGGACTGTAGCGATCTGTGTTATTGGAACTGGTCTTTCCCTGGTCCCAGCACTGCCAGATGATCAAATGCAAAAACATAACAACATAGTCTTCTCTTCAGTATAATCAAGAACACAAAACCAAAATAGTTTGTAAAATGCAGATAAGGAAGACAGTTTCCCTAGTTATAAGAACATAAGTGTTGCCATATTGGGATAGACCAAAGGTGCATCAAGCCCAGTATCCTGTTTCCAACAGTGGCCAATCCAAGTCACAAATACCTGGAAAGATCCCAGAACAGTTAAACAGATTTTATGCTGCTTATCCTAGAAATAAGCAGTGGAGTTTCCCCAAGTCCATTTTAATAATGGCTTATGGACTTTTTCTTTTCTCCTCTACTTAGGAAGTTAAGTCAAACCTTTTTTAAACTTTAAGAAATATTTTCTCCAGTTAAGTTTTAAATTTACTACTTAATAGCTCGTTGTGTGCCCCCTAGACCTAGTATTTTTGGAAAGAGTAAACAAGCGATTCGCAGCCACCCATTCCATTCCACTTGTTATTTTATAGACCTCTATCTTATCTCCCCTCAGCTGTCTTTTCTCCAAGCTGAAGAGTCATAGCCATTTTAGCCTTTCCTCATAGGGAAGTCATTCCATCCCCTTTATCGTTTTTATCGCTCTTCTCTGTACCTTTTCTAATTCCACCATATCTTTTTTTGAGAAATGCGGTGACAGTGTTCGAGGTGCAGTCACACCATGGAGTGATATAAAAAGCATTATAACTTCTCATGTTTGCTTTCCATTCCTTTCCTAATAATATGGTGGCTAATGTAATGAAGTTGTCCATTCTGATGCTGTTCTCCTTGTCCTGACCTGCAAGTTGGCCGTAGTGTCCTCTCTTTTTTTCTTTTCTTCTTCAACAAGAGCAGGGTTTTATTCCATTTTGATGCCAATTAATTTTCTCTTTTCTACTGTTCTATACTACCTAAAGTGTATTTAGAATTGTTAGATTTATTTATAGGTGTACTATGAATATAATCAGATATCGTTGGCTAAGAAAGTATTTCCAGGAAACAGGGTTTAGGACTAATAGATTTTATTAATATTGGTCAACAGTAAAATCCTTATTGCTACATCTGTGAAAATTGTTTGGATCCTGAAGCGAATTTCCTCTTTGTATTTCCTTCTTGGTGAGTGAATGTTTTTTTTTTTTTTTTACTGAGATTGATACACTCAGTTTAAATTTTATTTGATGCAAAAATGTTACAGTCCTCTGTTCATGCACAAGTAATAACCTACGATTGCTAGAAAACATTGCAGTTAAACTTATCACTGGAACTTGACCACATCACCCCACTTGTGGAAACAGAAAGCTGGTTACCAGTAGCGTACGGCTACCATTGAAATTCTGACATACTACACAAAGCCAATTACTTTTGATCCCAGCAGAATCTTCAAGTAATTAGATTTGATAGATTTGATGCTTCATTTTTAGTGTCTGGCATAACATTTGGAAACTTCTTTCCAGAAATTTAAGGTTGGCCTTAGCATATTTTTTTTTTCTGTAAAGCTTTTGACTCTCAAAGATCTCTCTTCTTCCCACCCCCCCACCCCCCAATCATCGCCCAAGGAAACTAATGTCAGAGTCTGTGAACTGGCATATGCAACGACAAAGCTTTATCACTGTTTTATTCTTTTTACTATTTAAATTGCATTTCTCCTTTCCCTCCCTGTTCTTTGCTACATATTATGTCATTTGATTGTAAGCAGCATATCAAGTGTGCATCTTGAAACTTTACCCTTTCGTATGCATTTTGTTACTTGTGACTACTTCTGATATATTCTTAGAAGAAATAGGTAATAGGATTGATGTGAGAGTTTGAGGCCATCTTCCTGCAGCCTTCGTGCTGTCATTTAGTTCTGTGTTTCACAGGTCCTGTCTGCCTTTGGACTGAACATCTTATAGCAGTGCAGAAACTATTGCACATATCAACCAAACACATACCAAAACCTTTTTTTTTTTAATGTCTTTGTTTAGGTGCTGTCAAAATACCGAAGTGGAAAACTGCCAAAAGCCTTTAAAATCGTCCCTGCACTGTCCAACTGGGAGCAGATTTTATACATCACGGAGCCCGAGACTTGGACTGCAGCTGCGTTATACCAAGCCACCCGGTACGTGTGCTGCCTGACGTGTACTTGCTCTGTTATTATGAGATCTCTTCCTGACCCTACAAGCGGGAGTTGGATATGCACTGTTCTCATACCTTTAAACAGAAAGGTTTCTGATCTCATTCTGTTTCTGACTCCAGGATTTTCTCCTCTAACCTGAAAGAGAAGATGGCCCAAAGGTTTTATAACTTGGTTCTTCTGCCTCGTGTGCGAGATGATATCGCAGAATACAAACGCCTCAACTTTCATCTCTACATGGCTGTGAAGAAGGCTTTATTCAAGCCTGGTGCCTGGTTCAAAGGTAAAGCCCATAGTACGAGGAATCCCCAGGAGCAAGGTAGCAGTAGCTGTGTGAATCTTGGAGGTTATTGCAGCTGATCTTATATTGAGTGTGCTGTACGGGTAACATCCTTCCTGAGGGGGATTATCTTAAACCAACAACAAAAATTAATTGCAACACCATATTCAAAGATGTGTAACTATCTCTTGGTTGAATTATTTAGAAATGGGAGTAAAAGATGTTAGATGCCCAAAGCAGAGACCTGCACATAATTTGAGCTGATTTTGCTGAGAAGTTTATCTTTCATATGTCTTTTTATTTATTTATTTATTTATTTATTTATTAAGTTTTACATTTTTACAAGCATAATATCTTGCATCAGGAAAATTCGGATAAACAGAAAAAGAATATTTTTAAAGGAAAAAAAAAAATTATTGAAGCATTATTTCTTCCAGTCCGATTTAAGTCCACTATGGGGAGTTCAAAAAATTATACAAACATTGTTGAAGTGAAAGTTAAGGAAATATTACAGTACAACTTGTAGGCCAGACGAATTCTGGACACTTAAACATTTATATCAAACATTAACAACAGGTGGAGTCACTGCTCCACCTGTCTTCCTAGATGTTATAAACACCTCCAATTGGGATGGATCAAAAAAAGTAAATTTCTCATTACGGTATGAAATTTGACACTTGCAGGGAAATTTAAGGAAAAAAGTAGCTCCCAGGTTAATCACTTCTTGCTTTTTTTGTAAGAATTTTCTCCGGCGCAGCTGTGTTTCCCTTGATACATCCGGGAATATGTTAATTTTTAACCCCTTAAACATTTTAATTCGATTTTTATAGAAAAGCCATTGTTTATCTGGTAGTAGGGCTACAGTTGCCACCAATGTGGCTGGTAGCACTAATTCTGTATCTGAGCTTTCCAAAAGAGCAGAGACATCTAAGGGTTGACTCTCTTGCTGCTGTAATTTCAAAGAAGGAATATAGAATATTTGTGTAAAAGGAGGCGTATTCTGTTCATTTATCTGAAGAACTTGCTTTAAATACAAATTTAACATTTCTTTTGGTGCTATATTTGACATATATGGAAAATTTATAAAGCGCAAGTTATTGTTTCTGGAAAAATTTTCCATAATTTCCGCCTTCCTTCTCAAATTAGCCAAGTCTCTTAACATTACATTTTGAGTTTGAGTCTGTTTTAAATCCTTTGCTTGATTTTCCACCTGTGTCATTAATCCTTTTACCTTATCTTGAACTTCAGCAACATCTTGCTTAAGGGTTTGTATCTGTGGTATCATAGCTTTGCCCAAATCTACAATCAAATTCCAAAGGCAGTCCAGTGTAACCTCTGGGGGTTTACTTTGAAATAAATCAAGTGAGAAAGTTCGTACCTCCGCTTGTTGTAAGGAAAGGTCTACCCCAACAGGAGAGTTTCCACCACCTGCAGTTATTCCGGGCAGTGTAATTACCGCTCCTTCCTGATCTCCATTTGCCCTCGGTCTTCCTTCGTCCTTCTCCCCTTCCGGGTGTGGATTAGGAGACGCCGATAATGAAGGGGCAGGCCTAACTTGCCCTGGAGGTGGTGGAGGCGTTCGAGTGTCGGGGCTTAAAGAAACTTCCAGCTGTAGAGATCCCGGCGAGCCTTCAACCGCAGCAGGGATATTCAGCGAGCTGCTCACCGGCGTACTGGTGTCCTGGAGAGCCCGCTGTAAAAAAGAATCGATCGGGCCGCTTCGAACAGGGGTACTCAGGCGTTGGTGGGCAACGGCAGCCGCCTTCCCCCGTCGCTTCGGCATTTTAGAAGAAATTAGTGGCGCTTAATCAAAGAGCCAGTAAATATATGAAGAAAATTACAGGAGCTCAAAAAATGCGTCTGACCTACACGGCGGCCATTTTGAACTCCTCATATGTCTTTTTAAAATAATTCTATTTTCTTTATTCAACCGTCATTTTTGATATTTTGTTCAAAAAAATTTTTTCTCAAAATATAACTTGGTTTAAAAAAGAAGAAAAAAAACAACCGCTTCTTCAATGCAAGTTCCAATCCAAACATTTAACACCGAATGTTTTTAGCTTCTGTCCCCATGAGAAGCTTCAGCTCGTACAATGAGCATCAAACTTATTAATGGCAAGTGACCGAATCACCTGCAAATGCGCTCTAGAGACTTCCCTCTCTAGAAGGTCAAGACATGAGGGTGGAACAGAGAGGGAAACGGAGTCGGATGCTGCTGCCGCCGCTTTAGCCTGGAAACGAACATCGTGCGCACCAACCTCCCCCCCCCCCCCCAAAATCACCGCCGCCGCTCCCGCCCCCTCCGTATCGGGCCCCCTGCACTGACCTGACAGTGCCTCTCGCCTCTGTGTGGAAGCGCTGCAGGCAGCAGCAGAGCGATGTGCTGCTGCCTGCAGCGCTTTCACACGGAGGTGAGAGGCGCTGTCGGGGGGGGGCGGCGAGGAGGGTAGCTGGACATTGGGGGAGGGCAGGGGGGAGAGGGCATGCTGCTGGACATGGGGTGACAGCAGGGCAGAGAGGAGGGTTGGTGGACGGGGGGGTGGGGAGGCCAAGGGAAAGAGGAGGGTTGCTGGATATGGGGGGAGGGCAGGGGAGAGAGGATGGTTGCTGGACGGGGGGGGCAGGGGATACAGGACGGCTGCTGGACATGGGGGGGGGGAGGGCAGGGGAGGGAGCAGGGTTGCTGGGCAGGGGAGAGAGGAGGTTTGCTGCACATGGCTGGATGGATGGAGGTGAGAATTATTACATTTTGCAAAACACAAATCTCGCCCGTTTTAACGGGCTTAACGGCTAGTTCCTCATAATATGTAAGGAAGGTCTGCTGCTTCTGTAAGTCTTCAACTTGATCTTTTCCTGCAGGATTCCTGATCCCTCTCTGTGAGTCGGGAACATGTACCCTCAGAGAAGCCGTGATCGTGGGCAGCATTATTACCAAGTGCTCCATCCCAGTGCTTCATTCCAGGTAATCCAGCAGTGCCAGGAAAGGCATTTAATGTCGCGGCTGCCTTGACCACTAGCATTAATCTTTATACACAGGCTTAAGGTTTCAGGTGTGAAGCAGGTACGTCTGCAAGCCAAGCCCCTCACGTGCTCACTTTTCCCTTCTCTCCCTTTAGTGCTGCCATGCTGAAGATCGCAGAGCTGGAGTATAATGGAGCCAGCAGCATCTTTCTGCGACTGCTGATCGATAAGAAGTATGCGTTACCCTTCCGGGTGGTGGATGCCCTCGTCTTCCATTTCTTGTCTTTTCGTACAGACGGTCGGATGCTGCCCGTTCTGTGGCACCAGTGCCTCCTCACCTTTGCCCAGCGCTACAAGGAGGATCTGTCTTCTGAGCAGAAAGAGGCTTTGCTGGAACTGTTGCGGGTTCACCCCCACCCCCAGATCTCTGCCGAAGTGCGACGGGAGCTGCTCAACTCCGGCTCTCGAGATGCTGAGGTCGTGCAGCCAGTGCTGATGGAGTGACGTGTGCAGAGTTTCTTTAACATGCGTGTTAACAGTCACGGACGGCTTTTTGTGAACAGAATTGCAGGAGGGGTTTGAGTGGCTGCAGCCTGGTCCCTTGCTCCTCCCCTTCTGCTACTGTGAGGAACAGCAAGAGGTACCAAGTAATTCTGTAGCTGCCACAAAATATTTCTATCCATAAAATCTTTGCTGCTCAGGCTGCTTTTTATTTTAAAAGGATTATGTTAAATTACACAGTAGGTTTTCAGCAGCAGTGGATCAGGCCAGTTCTGTGTGGTGGACTTGTGGCAACCATGATGGGCAGACTGAGACCAAACAGCCCTTCTGTGGCAGCATAGCCAATGCTGGATTACTGCACAATGTTGGCACTGGCCAGCTCCTGTGCTATAACAAAAGGCTGCAGTTAAATGAAAGAAATAAAATATGTTTCTTCTGTGACTTGTACCCTTTTTTAATATGTGAATGGTTGTAGATTTGATATACCGCCTCGCAATCTTTAAGTTTTGTGTCTGGGGCAAGAGAGGGTTAAGTGACTTACCCAGGTCACAAGGAGCCACAGTGGGAATTGAACCCAGGTTCTGAGCACATGTTGTAAACCAGTAGTTATTTGTTCCCTGTACTACTGGGACTGTCTGTCTACACTGATTGCTTGGAATGAGGTTGTGGAAGCTACAGGCAGATAGTCCCTTGCTTTTTCTGTTGTAAAAACCTCTCTCTACACAGCAGAGTGAATGAAGTTGATCCAAGTCCAGTTCAGCTTTAACCAGAAGTCATGGAGAAGACACTAAAGAAAAAGTGATAATAGCCTTGTACTTATAAATATGTAAGAAGCAAATCTTTCTGGAAGAATAGGATAATATCTCCAACTAAGATAACCTTTTGCTTAGCCTCACCCCTTTAACAGGGTGTCGAGCAATAGGTCACTTCCTGGGGACAGCGTCTCCAAATGGTTTTGTGCAAACTGTGCCAATAATCAACCTCAGTCCTGCCAGAGAGCGCTTCTTTCTTCTGGAGTTTATAAGATTTAGAATAGGCAACTTATCAAGGTGTCCTTAGAAATTTCAATTAAAAAAATGAATTTACAGGCCAATTCAAGGCAAAAAAATATTAGAAATATGTAAGGAAACAAAACACAATTTAAGCCCATACCTAGAGGGACATTTCAACAACAAAACAAATTTATATTTGAGAAATGGGGAAGCACAAGGAATTATAAATCTAAGCCAACTCTTAACCATCCCTCCAGTTTCCAAATATCAAGAAAAAAATACACTGAGTTCCCTGTAACGTGATCAACACTTAGACATTTTAAACAATGTCAGCTCTCTCATGGCCAACACTCAAGCCTTCAAAGCCAGGAACAACTTCTTGGCCACAAGCTGAATCTCTTGACCACGGAACACCGAATTCTTTTTATTAAAGTCCGTCTTCAGAATCACCACCGTATCTATTTCCTTGAGGGTTGACTGAAGCAACAGTAGCAGCAAAGTTTTCAAAATAACCCAAACCCTTTCAAATGGGTAATGGTGCCTCCTTTTCTCACATCTGCCACCCCGTGTTGCTTCTTTGCTTTGGTTCATTCTCCTTCTGGGATGCGCAGACTGACCCGGCAGTGAATGGGGATAATGAGCAGGCCGGGGCTGCAGCTCACCAGAGAGCTGTGGGTTTTGTGTGCCATAGTAACATAGTAGATGACGGCAGAAAAAGACCTGCACGGTCCATCCAGTCTGCCCAACAAGACAACTCGTGTGCTACTTTTGTGTATACCCTACTTTGATTTGTACCTGTGCTCTTCAGGGCATAGACCGTATAAGTCTGCCCAGCACTAGCCCCGCCTCCCACCACCGGCTCTGGCACAGACCGTATAAGTCTGCCCAGCGCTATCCCTGCCTCCCAACCTCCAGTCCCGCCTCCCACCACTGGCTCTACAGATACACCAATACTGGCCTCAGCAGGCAGAGGAGACTGCAGGGGTCAGTGGCCAAAAGCAAAGAGGTTTATGTTGGCAGAGGAGGAACAGTTGGCTACGTCCTGCAGGGGACAGACCGAACAGGAGATTGCATTATATTAATCTTATTTAATTGCTTTTTCTCTTTCCATATCATATTTCCCAGGAACAGCAGTATATTAAAAGAACAATAAGCCATATTTTTACGTTACCCAAACTGCATGTCAGGTGAATTAAAGAGCAAAACACAGAAGTTGTAAGAGATACTGGACCAAATGATCGCTGGTCTGGTTTTTCATTCATGGCTGCCAAGGGTGGAACAAAACTCACTGTGACTGGAGCTATTCCCTGTTTTTAAAATTCTGTAGCTGGGCTTTAGCTGCTGCCCTTTGTTGTTGCAATTCACACAGCTCCCAGATGGGGGCAGTAGCAGGTAAGTCCCAGGAAACGAACAGTATAGCGGCCAGAGTGAAATTGGTCCCAGATCTTGCCTATTGCAAGAAAAGAGGACACACTGAACCTGTCTCTTCTGTGCAATGAGGGCACTAAAGATGTCAGAGAGACTTCCAGCACTTCAATCCTGCAAGGGCAGAGGGAGGGAGCAGCTATCCTGCTCCAGGGGGTCAGTGGTCAGGAAGAAAAGGTTCCACACCTCCAGCAATGGGCTGCTTGTTCCTGCTTCCTCTGTCACCCCCTGCTTGATAACTGATTTATATTTACACCCACTTGACATCTTTATGTAACAGTAGGAATAAAAAAGACACCGTGAAAGACAAGATTGTTTCCAGAAACGTTTATTAAAATACAGTCCAGCAGTGCATTGCTGGCTGATCCTAGAGCCCCAGGTTCCTTAATACCTTTCCCTCTCCTTCCCCCCCCCCCCCCCCCCCAAACCAATCACCACCACCACTGTTGGTTGTTGCACAGACAGGAAAACAGGTTATAGGTTTTATTGCTCTTCCCTGAAGCCCAGGACATGTTTGAGTCCTAAAGAAGCAACAACCAACAGTGAGGAAGTGGATGTACAATGCAGCACCACTAACCACCACATCCGCCTCCACCCAGCTGGTTATGGCTGTAAAAAAAAGGGTTTTTTTTTCCTAATATGTAAACAAACATTAGGGGAAAGAATTAGGGCTTGTTCTGTTGGAATTTGCTTTCACATCAGCTACATAAGTTCATGAGCTATGTTAAGTTCATCAGTACATGAGCAGGGCTGTAATATCCAGCCTGTACAGACATGACTCAGACTAGTGCTGAGCTAGGCAACTGCAGATCTCAGCTGGTGGCAGATTAAGTGCTATCTCTCCACCACCACAGCTTCAGGAAACCTGCAGCAATGGGGCAGAAAAAGTAAATCTCTTTGCTCTGGGGAGAAATCATCATTGTTCTCAGGACTCCACTTAAATAGAGCTGTCCAGCATCTCCGCAAGGAATGCAAGATGTTCATACTAGAGGGAAGGTGGGCTGGGCCCCTCACTAGGCAGAACAGACCCACTACTGCATTCCATCCACGACTGAAACCAAAAGGACTTCAAGAGGGGACCTTTCTGGGGCTGAACTACCCCCTCCCTGCAGCTGATGGGGGGGTGGGGGTAGCCAAGGCATTAAATCCTCCACAGGTCAGATGTTCCAGACTGCTGCTTCTTCACCTCCTGAAGACGATGACTCCTGTCCCCGAGTGGCTAAATGGCCAGTGCCAAGAACTGGACCTTTGGAAGTCTCGTGACCCCTTCCAGTAATGTAAGAGCCATGCTGAAGAGGAAAGGAGCAAGTTTCTATCAAAACTGATAAACCATGCTGAATTCAGACCCAGCTGCAGCTTTCTAATTCTTCTCATTCCAATTTGCTAAAAATATCCCTACCAAAAAGGCAGGGTTACCAGGTCATCTGCCTACCTGTAACCCCCGATTGCCCCTTCCGGGTTTCAGTCACAGTTTGGAGGTCTATACATTACAACATGACCTTGGTGACATCTGTGGGTGTGCTCATTGGTTTTTGCTTGTGGTCCCTGTGGCATCCTGCAGCTTTTGAGGAGAGGAGCTGGGACTGGGACTGGGACTGGGACACACGTCTCAGGTTCTCCGATAGAGCAGCTTCGATCTTTTCCTGACAGGCAATCAGAAGGTCCTGTAAGAGGAAAAGCAGAATTAGCAAAGCCCTCCCTGCCCCTTCTGAAGGAAAAAGCTGTTCTTCTGATTCCGATTCACTGTTAATATGGGGTGGGGGGGGGGGGGGGGGGAGGTCCCTACTAGGGAGCTGGACAGGATGTCTGACTTGGGTGATGAATGTGAATGTAAGGACCGGGCCACATTTTGTGAAATCCAGTTTGGATTGCATTTATGAAGTGACTCAGAACCACAGCTGCTTGTAGAAGTGTTACATGATTCTGTCATGCTGAGATTCTTAACCAGACTTTTACAAAAGATTGTAGAAGAGGGCAGAGGAAATATGTCATAAAAATAACAATCCCCTCTTTCAATTTCCAGTAAAGTTACTAAGAGCAGCTAGTCAGACAGTATTAGCTGCAGACAAAAACGCTTCAAGCTCCTTTACCTCCAGTAGCGGGCGAGAGCTCAGGAACCAGCAGGGACTCCAGAGTCTGCAGAGGGAGCACAGCTTGGGAGCCAGTAGGACGGTCACCCAGCAGTACTGGGGTGGAATGGTAACCAGTGACACTATTGGAGCAGATGCATTGGAGATTTACACACACACCATTTGTGCAGTAGAAGCAGAGATGGGGAAAAATTTTAAGGGACAAGAATCGGAGTAATATGTCCCTACAACTCCTGTCTTTCGATCCTTCCCACTCCCATTTCTCTGGATTCCCATCAACAAGGAAAGTCTCCAGCGCAGTGTCAAACAAACAGGAACCTTTTCTGGCCTCAAGAGGTGGCTGTAGAGCTCACAGTCACATTGGCCTTCTGTTACAACAACCAGACCCTCAGCTTGTCACTAGGGCCCTGAAATACTGATCTGGAGTATTCAGGAAACCAACACCATCTTACAGGGCCCCTAGTCACTCCATCCTCCTAAAACCTGGCTCTCAAAACAGAGATAAACCTGGCTCAAGTTTCACAGTGCAGCCAGCCCATATCCACAGCCTCCATTCTGCTTGCGAATAGAATTTAGGCAGTGTAGAAAGGAAGAGCGGAAGAAAAAGCACGCTCCGTCTCTTCCCAGTGTAGACAGAGCACAGGAAACGAGCATCACCGTCTTTTCCTAATATTCATATTCATAAGTATTGCCACACTGGGACAGACCAAAGGTCCGTCAAGCCCAGCGTCCTGTTTCCAACAGTGGCCAATCCAGGTCACAAATACCTGGCAAGATCCCCAAACAGTACAATTTAATAATGGTCAATGCTTTACAGTTAAAGCATTGCTCTCAAGACTCAGAAAAGCCAGGGTTCAAATCCTGTTCCTCCCAGTGACCTGTGGAAATCATTTTCCCCTTCTATTGCCTCAGGGACAAACTTAGATCATACCTTAAGCACGGGTTTGGACCGAGTATAAGTGCAGGGACTACAGCACTGGGAGTTTTCCCCAGCCTGTAATACTCACCACTTCTGTGCCCGTTACTCCTGCCAGTAGCTCTGCCAGTGGGTCACCAGACTTGCTGTTTGCAACAATAGACAGTCCTTGCATTGCTGCAGCAATACTGCCCGTGGCAATCATGGATGGAGGGTAGATACTGAAGGTAAAGTCTGCGAGGGAAAGAAGGAGGGAGAGAGACATAAGAATGGCCCTACTGGGTCAGACCAAAGGTCCATCCTGCTGCCAACAGTGGCCAGTCGAGGTCACAAGTACCTGACAGAATCCCAAATTTTGCAGCAGGAGAGGATGGGACCTCAAGAAAACTGGAGTTGTAGAGACACAGAGATTTCCAAGGACAAAGCTGAAAGGCCAAATTGTGGGCCACAGGAAGGAGGCAGAAGATGGAGCAGCAGAGAGAGGTAAAGAAAAGGGTGTCTGCCAGGGGTGCACTGGGCAGAATGTCAGGCCAGGTATCAGGACCAACCGCAGATGAAGCACGATGAACGCGAGCGATCAGACTGAACTCGTACCTACAGTGCAGAGTATGATGAAGGACTCAGCATGTTTCTTCACCAGCTCACTCTCATGGACGGGAAGCGAGAGGTACCGAATGATGTGCTCCAGGAAGTCATGGGATAGCACAGCTGCAAGATCCCACTTCAGCTTCCCCAGGACTATTATCTCCCACTCCTGCCACAGAAGAAAGATGTGTTAGCTAGAGAATGACACGTGGACAAACTTTGTCTCCGTTCCCGCCCCCGTGGGTTCTGTCTCTGTCCTCACCCCATCCCCACAGGTTCTGTCTCCGGCCCCGCCCCGTCCCTGTGGGCTCTGTCCTCATCTGCAGAAGCCTCGAACATTTATGATTTTATATTTAAATCTTTTTATTAAAGTATAAAAAGGAACGATATGCTGTGCAACTGCTGTGTATAAATTACAAATAGAGAACAATAATAACAATAAGCACCTATAATAACTCTCCTTCCCAACACCACCCTCTACCCTTCCAACCCAAGCAATAGCTGATTTCTGCTACACCAAGGAATCCTAATTCACACTGTTAAAATGTCCAGGGGTATAAAATACAACCCCTTCTATATGCCCTAGAGGGGAGAAATATGCCCTATGAAGTTGTGTGGGGGGTGGAGAAAAGAGAATCAGGTACCCGCAGCTCATGTGGCCAGATGGTATAATCTGTGTAAATGCAGAGATTCTTCACAGTCAGGGGGCTGCTTTCTTTCATCTTGGAGGCTAGCAGGATACACACAATGCCCAGCAGCTGGAGATGGCACTTTCGGGTAGGCACAGAGGACAGATAGCGGTCCAGATAGTTCATGGCCAGTGAGAAGACCTCCTTTTCACATTTTTCCTCTTCACAGACCTGGCAAGAGTAGACAGAGTGAGAGACTAACTTAAAAAGAAAGAGCAGTAGGGTAAAGCCGCTTAAAGGAAAGTCACAGTTTCAAAAACAAAAATGTACATTATAATATACGGTACATTTTTAGAACCAGAACAAAAACTTAGAAGCCCTTTTACTAAAGGGTTGGCGCCCGGCAGCACTTCCCACCCTCCAGTGCGTACCATTTCTGGCACTACAAAACTATTTGTACTTTTGTAGTGCAGGTGGTGGAGATGAAAACGGTAACGGAGTTCAAACATGCGTGGGATATGCATAGAGGAATCCTGTGCAGAAGGAATGGATCCTCAGAAGCTTAGCTGAAATTGGGTGGCGGAGCAGTTGGGGGGAAGAGGGGTTGGTGGTTGGGAGGAGAGGATAGGGGAGGGCAGACTTATACGGTCTGTACCAGAGCCGGTGATGGGAGGCGGGACTGGTGGTTGGGAGGCGGGAAATACTGCTGGGCAGACTTATATGGTCTGTGCCCTGAAAAGGACAGGTACAAATTCAAGGTAAGGTATACACATATGAGTTTGTCTTGGGCAGACTGGACGGACCATGCAGGTCTTTTTCTGCCGTCATCTACTATGTTACTTGGCAGTAATCAGCGCTGCCTGGTTACCATTGGGTTAGCGTGGGAGCCCTTAAGTGTCTCCCCCTCCTGAAATGGCCACACAGCAAGTGGTTCACTCATTTCTTTTCCAGCAAAAAAGAGGGCCTCAGCGCACGTCAAGACATGCGCTGGCGCTAGTGCAGACCAGGGGCGTAGCCAGACTTCGGCGGGAGGGGGGTCCAGAGCCTGAGGTGAGGGGGCACATTTTAGCCCCCCCCCCGCGCCGCCAACCCCCCCCCCCCAGTGCTGCCGCCACCACCACTACCACCACCACCAACAACCTTGACCCCCGCCGCCAACCCTCCCCCCCCCACCCCCCCTACATTTGTACGTTTAGGACGTCAGACTCAGAAACAGAACGAAGGAAGAAGAGGACCTCGGCTGGCAGGGGTTGGGGTCCCCCGCCAGCAAAGGTAGGTGATGGCGGGTTGGCGGCGGGAGGGGGAGGTCGAGAGGGTCATCAGGAGGGGGGGCCCAGGCCCCACGTAGCTACGCCCCTGGTGCAGACCCCCTTTTACCGCAGCTTAGTAAAAGGATCCCTTAAAGCCTGATACCAGTCGGAATCAAAGGTTTGGTGTATCGACTACGCAGCCCTGGTCGCGGTGGCTTCTGAGCACAGGAGACACTTCTTCACTGTTGGTTGTTCCTTCTTTGGGGCTCAAACGGGTCCTGGGCTTCAAGGAGGTGGCTGAATTTTAATTTTATGGCAATAGGTTCTTTTTAAATTAAAAATAAATGCTTTCACGGGCTAATTAGCGAGCATTGATCCTCTTTGCAGTCCTCTGTTCTGGCTCTTTCAAAGGTGTTTAATTTTTGGTACCATTTAACTGAACCCCACCTAGAACAGTGGATAGAGTGGGTTATAAATCTTTTAAATAAATACAATTTTGATCCTTATGGTTACAGTTTTGTTATTTTTTTTAATTTGTTACTTTGCAATTAAGGTTTATAGAACAAAAAAAAACCAAAAAGAAGTTAAAGTGATTTTTATTGGACTAATTTTATACATTTTTTAAACTTACCTTTAGAGACCAGAAACACCTTCCTTGGGTCAGAACATAAGAAAAACACAAAAGAATTCCAATGTAAAAGAGAAGGATTTGGGGGAGGGGGGGGTAATGAAAGGTGACACCGCAGTAGAAACCCAGATCTTTGTTACAATATTTTGACATTCCTCAATTGATTAAAAACATTTGCTCTTAGTATTCTGACATAAGGTCATGATGCAGGGCTTTGGGTCCTGAAAAGTGCTCAGCCACAGAGAGGTCGCCTTGGTTTGTCTCAGGGGAAATATCTGTAAATGTGTTAGTTTTGTTCATCCTAAGTCAGGAAATGTGGAGAGTGATCTCAGCCTGAGTTTGGTTTGCTACGTCTGATCTGGCATCTGTTTGAACTGCAACTTGTCTGTTACCATCTGTCCCTTCTCCCGTCCATAGGAGCCAACTTTTCAAAATTATTGGGGGTGCTAAGCCCAGTGGAAATAACCCTTCTTTGGACACATACATGGAAATTTCTCAATATTGGGGGCAGGGGCGTAGCCAGACCTCGGCGGGAGGGGGGTCCAGAGCCCGAGGTGGGGGGGGGCACAGTTTAGCCTGCCACTTAGAACCCCCTCCCGCTGCCAGGTACCTTTGCTGGCGGGGGTCCCCAACCCCCGCTAGCCAAAGTCTTCTTCAGCGCTGGTCGACTCTGGCGCCTTCGCTGATGATCTGTTTCTAACTCCTGACATCCTGTATGTAGCCCTGTGCAGGATGTCAGGAGTCAGAAACAGATCTTCAGCGAAGGTGCTGAGTCGACCGGTGCTGAAAAAGACTTCGGCTACCAGGGGTTGGGGACCCCCGCCAGCAAAGGTACCTGGCGGCGGCGATGCAGGAGGATCGGCGGCGGAAGGGGGTCCAAAGTGACAGGCTAAACTGTGCCCCCCCCACCTCGGGCTCTGGACCCCCCTCCCGCAGAGGTCTGGCTATGCCCCTGCCCCCAATAAATTGTAAATCAGAAGTTAACCTGGGACACATATCTCTTTTAGTATTGGCTGTAAATCTTTTACAGTTCTTCTCAGTTTTTTCCAGCTTTGCACTGTCTATCATTAGAAGAGGAAGTCTCTCTGTGGTTTTCTTTTCTCTCTCTGGATATGTGAAGCCAAGAGGTAATCATCCTTGAGATCACTTTGGGGTTGTAGCCTTTCTGTTTGAAGCATTTTGAGGTGTTTATATTTCTATCTTGGATCAGAGTATACATGATGGCCTTTTTTTTTTTTTTTTAAAGTGAAAGCAAACTTTGGAGGTAACCAGGACCGGCCCTGCCACTAGGTGGACTAGAATAGATGTCTGCAGAGGGCAGATAAGTCTGAAGGGGTGATGCTGCTGCACTCCTGCTCCCTCCTCCCCTCCCCCCACCGAATCAAGCACCTGTAAGCACAGACCTGAAGCAAAGTACTGACTTATCCACCCCCCCCCCCCCACCACCGATTTCCTGTCAGGGGGAGGGGGCAGTACACTGTGTTTACAGCTCTTGTCTTGCAGCAGCCCAGAAGCAGGGATGGTTGAGAATGTGGGGACAGAGGTAGAGAAGGAGCGATGAGATGGGAAAGAAACACTGGCAAACTTGGGGGGGGGGGGGGGGGGGGGCATAAGGAGTAGAAGGTGAGATGCTGAACTAAGCAGGAAGGGGGGGGGGGGGAATCTTCAGTTACCCCCGAACATACTGTATCAGTACTATTTAAAGGGTTCCATCTATGTGTTCAAAATGCGTGACGGCAAACCCCGCGGGGCGAAGCAGCCTACTATCCTTTAAATACCCCTAAACCGAAGCTCCATATAAAAACACTACAATACATCACGGAGGTTTCCGGGGGGGGGGGGGGGGAGAGGCGAAGCTGCACAGGAAAACTGCAATTTCCTTCCTCCTGCATTAGAGGCGCGTTTGCTGCTTTCCTCCCCCTACCCCGAAGAGCTGCCTCCTGAATGGCGATTGGAGGGGGGGGGGGGTCCTACCTCCAGGATCCAGATGGCCAGTGTCCTGCGCATGGGGGGTTTGATCTCCTGCTGCACGCACTGGAAGTAGGTGGTGCGCGGGCTGTACCGATCCTCCTGCTCCAGCAGGTTCTGCAGCACCCTCCGGTCCAGTAGTAACCGGGGATCGGGACCAGCACGCAGGGCCCGGCCCGGTACCTCGGCACACAACAGCTCCATATCCGGGAGCGACCGAACCGAACCCTGCCCAGCACACAAAACCCGCCACCGCGCCCAGCTGCAGCCGGCAACAGAGAAAAAACCCGCGCTCCCCTGCACATGCTCCGCCCACCCGGGTGACGCAGAGCGGGGCGGAAGGAAGGCGGCTCTGTTTGTGCGGGGCGGCCCAGCAGGTCAAAGGGCAAAAGCTCACCTGTGCTTCAATGAATTGACCACCAGCGCTGAAAAAGGCCAGAACTTCATCCAGATCCATCTGCAGCACCTCTGCATGGTCATTGCCCCCAGACCACACTTTCTTCCAGAAATTGCCCCTCCTCCTCCTTTTCAGAGACACAGCAAAGCTGCCCGTTCATTTCTAAAATAGGCTCCCAGACCCAGAAGTACACAGATTTAGATCTGCTAAATACCAGAGGGTGGCCAACATGACACCAATTGTTAAAAAGGGTTCCGGGAAATCACAGACTAGTAAGCCTGATGTCAGTGCCGAGCACAACTGTGAAAATTATTATATTATAACTATTATAAAGGATAAAATTACGAAACACATAGACAAAACTGTGTTCAGTCGACTGTCGAGGGAAGTCTTGCCGCACCGATTTGCTTCATTTCTTTGAAGGTGTGGATAAAGGTGAGCCGTTTGATGTAGTGTATCTAGATTTTCAGAAAGCTTTTGACACCTGAGAAAAGTAGAGTCATGGGATAGGAGGTAACGTCCTTCTGTGGATTAGGAATTGGTTATTGGACAGAAAACAGAGGGTAAGGTTAAATGGTCATTTCTCTCAATGGAGGAGGGTGAACAGTGGAGTGCTGCAGGGATCAGTACTGGGACCGGTGCTATTTAACATATTTATAAATGATATGGAAATCGGAACAACGAGTGAGGTGATATAAAACTATTCACTCTGATTTTCAGGAGGTCTGCAATGAGTATGCACGAGACAGATTTGCATGCATGGTTTCAATGGTATGCAGTTTTATCTCATATATAAGAACATAAGAATAGCCATACTGGGTCAGACCAAAGGTCCATCAATTCCAGTATCCTGCTTCCAACAGTGGTCAATTCAGGTCAAAGTACCTGGCAGAATCCCAATTAGTAGCAACATTCCAGAACCTCAAATAGTAGCAACATTCCATGCTACCAATCCCAGGGCAAGCAGTGTCTCCCCCCATGTCTGTCTCAATAGAAGACTATGGACTTTTCGTCCAGGAACTTGTACAAACCTTTTTTTAATCCAGATGTTACCATATCTTCTGGTAACAAGTTCCAGAGCTTAACTATGAGTAAAAAAATATTTCCTCCTTTGTTTTAAAAGAATTTCCATGTTAATTTTATTGAGTGTCCCCTGATCTTTGTACTTTTTGAAAGAGTACAAAATCGATTCATTTTACCTCAGGATTTTATAGACCTCAATCACCGGAGAACGTGAAGGCGGTTAGCTTGGCAGAGTTTAAAAAGGGGTTAGACGGTTTCCTAAAGGACAAGTCCATAAACCACTACTAAATGGACTTGGGAAAAATCCACAATTCCAGGAACAACATGTATAGAATGTTTGTACGTTTGGGAAGCTCACCAGGTGCCTTTGGCCTGGATTGGTCGCTGTCGTGGACAGGATGCTGGGCTCGATGGACCCTTGATCTTTTCCCAGTGTGATATTACTTATGTACTTATATCCTCCCTCAGCCATCTCTTTTCCAAACCCTAATCTGCCAACGCAGCACACTAGGCAGAAGATTTCAACGTATTGTCTACAATGACACAGAGATCTTTTTATTAAGTGCTGATTCCTAAGGTGAATCCTAGCATCGGGTAACTATGATTCAGATTATTCTTCCCAATGTGCATCACTTTGCATTTGTCCACATTAAATTTCATCTGTCGTTTGGATGTACATTCATTGTGGATATCCTGAAAGCCAGATTGGCCAGATGTGACTTGAGGACTGGGTTGAGGAACCTGTGCTTTGAAGGTACACGGTGTATCCCCAAGGCTATGTTTTCTGTCCAATCCGGAACTTCTCAAGTCTGTCTTGAAATCAAATCCAAAATCCAATGGGATTCGAGAGAGTTCCGGTCATCCTGGTCTTTAAGTGACAGCGAAAACTTGATGCTGTGTCTTATATAAGACCTTGTAGTGGCCAGGGACCCCAAAATCATCTACAAGCTACTAGGGGTTGGGGGAGGCTCATGGTATAGATGAGAGAGGCTCTCCTTGAACTCACATGGAAGTCTAAATGGTTAACAGTGCTCTGGAAGGGGAGGGAAAAGAAGCTGGTTTGGCTCGGGCAGCCTCTGCCACAAGTAAAAAGAAAGAGGAAAGGCTTGTTCCTGAGAGACGCTGAGGAAGGGTTGATACGAGTGAGCACAGCTGAGGCCCCCTGATAAGCTCTGCTCATAACTGCTCCCCACCCTATCCTTAAACTCTAGCTGCAAACGTCATCCATCTTAAGCCTCAGTGCCCATGAAATGAACATGTCCCCCCCCCCCCCTTCTTTTTCCCTCCCCTCATGCTCTCAGTTGTTCACCTTTCACTGCTAAAGGTTCTTGAGGGCAGGGTTTCACGTACCTGTCCTTGTGACCTCACGTCCAGTCGTGTTTTCTGGATATCCACAATGAATAGGCATGACATAAACACTGGAGTCTGAGTATATCCTGAAGACCCGACTGGCTGCAAGGGCACCAGCACAGGTTTGGGAAGCCATGAAGCCTTGTCCAACGATGTGCTCATTTCTCTCTGCATTACAGTGGGGATGAAAAGTGCACTGCGTCCTGTAAAGACACTAAAATTTGTTGCGCCATGTTGAAATAATTTACAAATAAAAACTCGAAGAACAAACACTGGGCTGTAGGACCTTCCTCTGGGCTTTTAAAGAGTTAAAAATTAAAGGCCTTTGTAATTGTTTTAAACCTCCTTCTGCCCACTCTTAACCACTGGGGCCTCTCACACTCCCTTTACAGAGCAACCTTGGGACCCTTTCTTTTACAAAATGCAGCACTGGGACATCCTACACTGAAGAACTTATGCAGAGACACAGAAATTGGGCTTTACAGTGGTTCAATACAAGGGTCAAGGGCAGGCAGATAGGGATTGTGACTCATTGTTTTCTTTCTGCCACCTTTAAATATCAGGAAATCGCCTGTGTTTGAATTAAAAGCAGTTTATTATTGGTCTTACTTCGCAAAACAAATCTTATTGCCCCATGTGGATAAAAACAGTCTTTTAAAAATAGACAAGTAATATTTTGAACTGTGATTTGCATATCAGAGTAAAGTTAATCGAGAAGTGTGGCTTTTCAAGCCGATATGCTGGCTTCTTTCACCTCCGGAGGGAGTGTTTTAAGCCTCTCAGTCTGTGGTGCAGCTGTTGCATCTTTAGAAACTTTGCAATAATCTACATGTACAACTGTGAAATCCAAATATTTCTCAATAGCAGCGAGAGCTATAAGAACAAAGAAAGAACCCAGATCTATTTACCCACCTCACCAATGCAACCTGTCCACATACACATATGTACATATGCTAATGCAAACAGACATGTCTATAGGTACATAATCACATGCACATACCCAGGTCCATATATACATATACACTGGCACACGTACGTTGCGGGTGATATATTTTAAGAAATGCACATGTTCACATGACGTGCATAAATACATAGCAGACTGAGGAGATTGTACCACACTCTTATTTTGAACAGGTGCAGCCTTTGTCTTCCAGTTCAGTTAAAGCTGCTGCCAACCCAAGAGACCAGAAGCTGCCCAGGCTGTTGTGGTTACACACAGCCAACAACAGGTGTTTGTACACAGCCTTCATTCAGCAGGTGATGGGCAGAGGAAGCAGACATCCTGCAAACCTAGCCACAGCCGAACAGAGCGAAGGGGCCAACCTTCGCCTTTGTCCAGATCAGCCAGTTTCAACCATCCACTAAAACCACATCATTCAATTTGTTTCTATATATGGGAGGGAAGTGTAGGGTCTATACGGGATGGCAGGCAGTCCCAGTAGAAACATACCCTGTGTCCACAGCAACTCCCCAAACATATGCAAAGCGGAAGTACTGTAGGAGGGTTGGTTCCCCTTATTAGTCAACATTAAAACAACAACAACATTCTAATTCTGGTGTCATCTCACTAACAGCAACACTGCAAAGTAATACAACCCTTTCAAAAACCTCAGCATATAGGGCTCAATTCAAAGTTAGGCACCAAAACACTGGGCACTGAGCCAATTGAACCAAACGTGTTACCGCAAGTCAAAACACACAGGAAGCCCATGATGTGCCCTTTGCAAGTGTGTGCGAGAAGCATTAGGGGCTAATTTTACAGCACTGCTTGGGATAGTGTTGGGGCCTCCGTCTCAAATTCATTTTGTCTCCCCTCCCCAGGAGTGGAGGAGTAGCCTAGTGGTTAGTGCAGCGGACTTTGATCCTGGGGAACTGAGTTCGATTCCCACTGCAGCTCCTTGTGACTCTGGGCAAGTCACTTAACCCTCCATTGCCCCTGGTACAAAATAAGTACCTGAATATATGTAAACCGCTTTGAATGTAGCAAAAACCACAGAAAGGCGGTATATCAAGTCCCATTTCCTTTTCCCCCTTTCCCTTATGACATCACAATATCAGAAGTGAGCCAAGTATCGGGCAATCAAGCCATTGTGACATCATTGATGAGGTTGGCTCTTATTGGTGGAAGGAGTGGAGGAGTAGCCTAGTGGTTAGTGCAGTGGACTTTGATCCTGGGGAACTGGGTTCAATTCCCACTGCAACTCCTTGTGGCTCTGGGCAAGTCACTTAACCCTCCATTGCCCCTGGTACAAAATAAGTACCTGAATATATGTAAACCGCTTTGAATGTAGCAAAAACCACAGAAAGGCAGTATATCAAGTCCCATTTCTCTTTCCCCCTTTCCCTTATGACATCACAATATCAGAAGTGAGCCAAGTATCGGGCAATCAAGCCATTGTGACATCATTGATGAGGTTGGCTCTTATTGGTGGAAGGAGTGGAGGAGTAGCCTAGTGGTTAGTGCAGTGGACTTTGTCCTGGGGAACTAAGTTCTATTCCCACTGCAACTCCTTGTGACTCTGGGCAAGTCACTTAACCCTCCATTGCCCCTGGTACAAAATAAGTACCTGAATATATGTAAACCGCTTGGAATGTAGTTGCAAAAACCTCAGAAAGGCGGTATATTAAGTCCCATTTCCCTATCCTGCCCCCACATTCAGCATTTCACTTCCCCTGCCCAACATCTCCATTCTGTATCCCTACCACCCCACTTGCTCAGCATTACCCCTGTGTCCCTATCCCCCAACCATAGGCCCCCCAAGTCTAGTACTTGCCTTCTGTGTCCCTAACCATTGGTCCTCTGTGTCCCTACCCTCTCTCTAGCCAGCATTGACCCTCTGCTCCTCAATGCCCACTATGTGTCCCTATCCCTCCCCCTATTTGCAGGCTCAATGTGGCTTACATAGTACCGGAGAGGCGTTTGCAGACTCCGCTGTAAACAAATACAGATTGATGTTGTGGTAAGAATAAAGTTCATGTGGTTCAGCCACATAAGGGAATCGTACAACGGAAGGGGTGTGTTATGTCCATTACATATTTTAGTTTTGTTGAGTAGCAGAGATCAGGCATTTATGTTGGATTGGTAGAGTATGCCTTTTTGAACAGGTAAGTTTTTTGTGTTCTCCGGAAGTGTAGATGGCCGTACGTGGTTTTCAAGGCTTTTGGTAGTGCGTTCCACAATTGTGTGCTTATGTAGGAAAAACTGGATGCGTAAGTTGATTTGTATTTAAGTCCTTTGCAGCTTGGGTAGTGGAGGTTTAGGAATGGACCGATATTTGACAACTAAGGTTTAATCCCAAAAAATGCAGGGTCATGCACTTGGGTCGCAAAAATCCGAGGGAATGGTACAGTATAAGGGGTGTAGTGCTTCAGTGTGTGAAGGAAGAGCGGGACTTGGGGGTGATTGTGTCTGACGACCTTAAAGCTTTCAAACAGGTAGAAAAAGCGACAGCCAAAGCCAGAAGGATGCTTGGGTGCATAAAGAGAGGCATGACCAGCAGGAAAAAGGAGGTGATAGTGCCGTTGTATAAGTCTCTGGTGAGATCTCATTGCGTGCAGTTCTAGAGACCGCACCTACGGAAAGATATAAACAGGATGGAGTCAGTCTAGAGGGCGGATACAAAATTAGTAAGCGGTCTTGAATGCAAAAATTATAGGGACAGGCTTATGAACCTCAACATGTATACACTGGAAGAGAGGAGGGAGAGAGGAGACATGATAGAAACGTTTAAATATCTCAAGGGCATTTATGTACAGGAAGAGAGCCTTTTTCAAATGAAGGAGAGCTCTGGAACGAGGGGGCATATAACAAAGTTAAGAGGGAATAGGCTTAGGAGAAACCTAAGAAAGAACTATTTCACAGAAAGGGTGGTGGAGTCGAGGACTGTTTCAGAGTTTAAAAAGGCATGGGATAAGCATGTGGGATCGCTTAGGAACAGGAAGAATTAGGGGTTACAGAGGATGGGCAGACTGGATGGGTCATATGGCCTTTATCTGCCATCATGTTTCTATGTTTCTAAAAGCATAGATTAATGAGACAAAGTCAACATGGATGTAGTGAAGGGAAATCTTGCCGCACCAATCTACTACATTTCTTTGAAGGGGTGAACAAACATGTGGATAAAGATTGAGCCGGTTGATATTGTGTATCTGGATTTTCAGAAGGCGTTTGACAAAGTACCTCATGAAAGACTCCAGAGGAAATTGGAGAGTCATGGGATAGGAGGTAGTGTTCTATTGTGGATTAAAAATTGGTTAAAAGATAGAAAACAGAGAGTAGGGTTAAATGGTCAGTATTCTCGATGCAGAAGGGTAGTTAGTGGGGTTCCCCAGGGGTCTGTGCTGGGACCGCTGCTTTTTAACATATTTATAAATGACCTAGAGATGGGAGTAAGTAGTGAGATAATAAAATTTGCTGATGACACAAAGTTATTCAAAGACGTTAAATCGCGGGAGGATTGTGAAAACTTACAAGAGGACCTTACGTTACTGGGAGACTGGGCGTCTAAATGGCAGATGACGTTTAATGTGAGCAAGTGCAAAGTGATGCACGTGGGAAAGAGGAACCTGAATTATAGCTACGTCATGCAAGGTTCTACTACTACTACTTATCATTTCTATAGCGCTACTAAATGTACGCAGCGCTGTACACTTGAACATGAAGAGACAGTCTTTGCTTGACAGAGCTTACAATCTACTTCGGACAGACAAACAGGACAAACGAGATAAGGGAATATTAAACTGAGGGTGATAAAATAAGGGTTCTGAACAAGTGAATAAGGGTTAGGAGTTAAAAGCAGCATCAAAAAGGTGGGCTTTTAGCTTAGATTTGAAGACGGCCAGAGATAGAGCTTGACGTACCAGCTCAGGAAGTCTATTCCAGGCATATGGTGCAGCAAGATAAAAGGAATGGAGTCTGGAGTTAGCGGTGGAGGAGAAGGGTGCAGATAAGAGAGATTTACCCAGTGAACGGAGTTCCCGGGGAGGAATGTAGGGAGAGATGAGAGTGGAGAGGTACTGAGGAGCTGCAGAGTGAATGCACTTATAAGTCAATAAGAGGAGTTTGAACTGTATGCGGAAACAGATAGGAAGCCAGTGATTATAGCTACGTCATGCAAGGTTCCACATTAGGAGTCCGTGACCAAGAAAGGGATCTAGGTGTCGTCGTCGATGATATGTTGAAACTTTCTGCTCAGTGTGCTGCTGTGGCCAAGAAAGCAAATAGAATGTTAGGTGTTATTAGGAAAGGAATGGAAAAAAAATGAGATTGTTATAATGCCTTTGTATCGCTCCATGGTGCAACCACACCTCGAATATTGTGTTCAATTCTGATCACCACATCTCAAAAAAAGATATAGTGGAATTAGAAAAGGTACAGAAAAGGGTGATGAAAATGATAAAGGGGATGGGACAAGTTCCTTATGAGGAAAGGCTAAAGTGGTAGGGCTCTTTAGCTTGGAGAAAAGGCGGCTGAGGGGAGATATGACAGAGGTCTATAAAATAATGAGTGGAGTTGAACGGGTAGATGTGAACCGTCTGTTTACACTTTCCAAAAATACTAGGACTAGGGGGCATGCGATGAAGTTACAAAGTTGTAAATTTAAAACGAATCGGAGAAAATGTTTCTACACTCAATGTGTAATTGGGTCTGGAATTCGTTGCCAGAGAATGTGGTAGGGGTGGTTAGCGTAGCAAAGTTTAAAAAAGGTTTGGATGGCTTCCTAAAGAAAAAGTGCATAGACCATTATTAACTGGTCTTAGGGAAAATCCACTATTCTGGGATAAGCAGTATTTATTTATTTATTTGTTACATTTGTATCCCACATTATCCCACCTCTTTGCAGGCTCAATGTGGCTTACAATTCGTCATGGATACTGAAACAGAAGAGAGTATACATTTGGCTTTACAGAGTGTTTTGGGTTACATGAAGATGAAATACATTTTTTTTTGTTACATTTGTACCCCGCGCTTTCCCACTCACGGCAGGCTCAATGCGGCTTACATGGGGCAATGGAGGGTTAAGTGACTTGCCCAGAGTCACATTTGGCTTTACAGAGTGTTTTGGGTTACATGAAGATGAAATACATGATAGTGTAAGAGCAAAAGGCATTATAAGATAATGCTGGATGTATTAAGGGTTGTACAGTTCTCTGTGTTGCTCATTGTGATATATCTTGTCAAAGAGATAAGTTTTTAATGCTTTACGGAAGTTGGTCAATTCATAGACCGTTTTCAGGTGACGTGGCAACGCGTTCCAGAACTGCGTACTCATGTAGGAGAAGGTAGATGAGTGCATTAGTTTGTATTTCAGGCCTTTGCACTTAGGGGGATGAAGATTGAGGAATGTACGAGAAGATTTCTTTGTGTTCCTGGGTGGTAGGTCTATTAGGTCCGACATTTAAGCTGGGGCGTCGCCATGGATGATTTTATGGACTAGGGTGCAAAGCTTGAATGTGATCCGTTCTTTAAGTGAGAGCCAGTGTAGTTTTTCACGTAAAGGTTTCGCGCTTTCGTATTTTGGTTTGCCGAATATTAGTCTGGCTGCCGTGTTCTGGGCAGTCTGGAGTTTTTTTTAAGTATTTGTTCTTTGCAACCAGCGTAAAGTGAGTTACAATAGTCCAGATGACTGAGTAAAATGTTTTGCAGTTTTTTGTGATCTTTGCCAGGTATTTGTGATCTGGGTTGGCCACTGTTGGAAACAGGATGCTGGGCATGATGGATATTTGGTGTTTCTCAGTATGGCAATACTTATTTAGGCAACCTATGCTTTGGTGGCAAACAGCACCCTGCAACAGGTTTTCAATAAGTCAGCCTAAGCTGATGCAGGTGGAGATCGCCGCACGCACGCGCAGTACATCAGGTGACTTCTCATGCTGCAGCACGTGGCCTTGATCATAAATCTACTTGGCTCCGCCCCCTACTAGAAAGCGAGTGCGGCTGCGCTGAATCTATCACGTGGGAAAAAGACTGTTTTTGATTACAATCAAGCGCTGGTATTCAAATATTGCATAATGAGCTACTCCTTGGACCACACCCATTGCATAATACTTCCACCTGCTGACCGCGCGCACTTGCCGTTCATTTAACTGGTGCAACGCTGCGGCGTCGCTGTCCTGTGACGCAACTTCCTGTTTCCGGCTGGTCGTGTGACGTGTTTAATAGGAGACGGCCGGGGCAGCCGAGATGGAAAGCTGTGGGATTGTTAGTGGGCGACCCCAGGTATGAGTTTGAGCGGGGGGAGGGGCCGTATCGCGGACACGGAGGAGCGTGGAAGATAGAGGGAGAGATGGCAGATGATGCGGAGGGGAGAGCGGCCCCCGAATGCGTGTGAGGAGGGGTGGCCGGAGTGTGAGAGTGTGAGTACAGCCGAATGCCTGGGACTCGCTGGCTTGTCCCCCTCCTCCACATTACATAGTGTCTCAGATGCTTTATTACCCCCCCCCCACAAGTCTCCTTCCTTACATAGTGTCTCAGATGCCCTATTACCCCCCCCCCACACCTTACATAGTGTCTCAGATGCTTTATTACCCCCCCAAGTCTCCTTCCTTACACATTGTCTCAGATGCCCTATTCCCCCCCACACCTTACATAGTGTCTCAGATGCCCTATTACCCCCCCAACCCTCCGTCCTTATATTGTCTCAGATGCCCTATTACCCCCCCACACCTTACATAGTGTCTCAGTTGCCCTATTACCCCCCCACCTTACATAGTGTCTCAGATGCTTTATTACCCCCCCCACAAGTCTCCTTCCTTACATAGTGTCTCAGATGCCCTATTACCCCCCCAAGCCCCCCACATTACATAGTGTCTCAGATGCCCTATTACCCCCCACCAAGCCTCCCACCTTACATAGTGTCTCAGATGCCCTATTACCCCCCCCCCACACCTTACATAGTGTCTCAGATGCTTTATTACCCCCCCAAGTCTCCTTCCTTACACATTGTCTCAGATGCCCTATTCCCCCCCACACCTTACATAGTGTCTCAGATGCCCTATTACCCCCCCAACCCTCCGTCCTTATATTGTCTCAGATGCCCTATTACCCCCCCCCAACTCTCCCACCTTACCTAGTGTCTCAGCTGCCCTATTACCCCCCCCAACCCTCCGTCCTTATATTGTGTCTCAGATGCCCTATTACCCCCCCTCCCACCTTACATAGTGTCTCAGATGCCCTATTACCCCCCCCCCCAAGCCTCCTTCCTTACCTAGTGTCTTAGATGCCTTATTACCCCCCCCACACCTTACATAGTGTCTCAGATGCCCTATTACCCCCCCCCAAGCCTCCCTCCTTACATAGTGTCTCAGATGCCCTATTACCCCCCCAAGCCTCCTTCCTTACATAGTGTCTCAGATGCCCTATTCCCCCCCCCCCAAGCCTCCTTCCTTACATAGTGTCTCAGATGCCCTATTCCCCCCCCCACACCTTACATAGTGTCTCAGATGCTTTATTACCCCCCCAACCCTCCTTCCTTACATTGTGTCTCAGATGCCCTATTCCCCCCCAACACCTTACATAGTGTCTCAGATGCTTTATTACCCCCCCCAACCCTCCTTCCTTACATTGTCTCAGATGCCCTATTCCCCCCCCCACACCTTACATAGTGTCTCAGATGCTTTATTACCCCCCCCAAGCCCCCCACCTTACATAGTGTGTCAGCTCCACACATCTTTCCTGCTTTGAGCAATTCCCCCCCCCCCCCCCCCCGCCACTAACCAGTGTCTTTGACACCTTTTAATTCTATTTTGTATTATTTTTTTATGGGAGGGTCTGTTTTAAGCAGTTCTGTGCCCTCCCCGTTGAGGGTGGTTGTCAGGGCATTCCCCTCCCCTCATCCATCACTCATTTTGCTATAATGTTCAACTTCTCAAGAAGGGAGCATCCCCAAACAAGCGTGGGAAGGGGGGGGGGGGGCACACTATAATTGCTAGTCCCTCCCTGTGCACTTCCCCCAAACCCTACTACTGTTTAGTATTTCTATAGCGCAACTAGGCATACACAGCACTGTACACCCCCCTTTCCCCTACATAGCGGAAACACAAACCAACCTCACCCACAGTACCAGGGAAGCAAGCATGGCCTGAAGTCATCCCCAAATAATGTAGCATAAGAGAAAGCAGAGTGCAGAATGCAATTCAGTCTTTGGTGGGAGAGTTCTTACATAATTACAAGGTGTACAGTGGGCTTTGGGCCACCGGGCCTCACTGCTACAACCCTTATAAACCTTTAACCCAGTAGAGAGAGAGCAGGTTTCTTTAAGTAATTTTCTGCTGACTGCATAAAGAACAGAAATGTTGATTTCAGGAAAGAAGTGAGAAATGTACTTGAGTTTAGTCAGGGCTTCTGACTTTTGGTTATAACTGAAAAAGTACTCCCCTCCATGAGAAATTTGGGTGAGTGAAGATCAGATATGAGGGCAGCAGCCAGATGAGTGCGACTAGCAGGAACTGAAGCCCTTTTGCCACTGGAGAAACAGGATTCATAGGAGCTCAAGCCCTGCCATAGCAGAGGAGTGGATGTGATTGGGGGTGGGGGGAGTAGGGGGTCCAAGGGAGCCACATAGTCTCATTCCTCTCCTCTCACCTCACTGGTTCTCTTTTTTTTTTTTTTAACTTTCTCCAAGGCTTTTGTATGTTTTCTTTCTTTTTATAAGATTGAATCAGTTGGAAGATGTACCTAGAGTTATTCTTCACAACATGAAAACACAGATAAACAAATGTGTAGTATCTTCCAAAAACACTGAAATAACTAAAAAAAAGAAACACCAAAGTTTATAAGTACCTGGAATAGCAAATCACCTGGACTGGAGTATACATCCCAGAGTGTTGATAGAATAGAAAAATGAATTTGCAGAGCTATTGTTAGTAATATATAATCTAACTTTAAAATCAAGCATGGTACCCTGATTGGAGGGTGGCCAATGTAACGCCAATTTTTTAAAAAGGTCCCAGAAGTGATCCTGGAAATTATAGACCAGTGAGCCTGACGTCTGTGCCAGGCAACATGGTAGAGACTATTATAAAGAACAAAATTACAGAGCATATTGAAAAGCATGGATTAATGAGACAAAGCCAACATGGATTTAATCAAGGAAAATCTTGCCTCACCAGTGTACTGCATTTCTTTGAAGGGGTGAATAAGCATGGGGATAAAGATGAGCCGGTCAATTTTTGTCTATCTGGATTGTCGGAAGGCAATTGACAAAGTACCTCATCAAAGATTCCTGAGGAAAGTAGAAAGTCATGGGATAGGAGGTAATGTCCTGTTGTGGATTAAAAGCTGATTAAAAGTTAGAAAACAGAGAGTAGGGTTACATGGTCAGTATTCTCCATGGACAAGAGTAGATAGTCAGGTTCCCAGGGGTCTGTGCTGGGACTGCTGCGTTTTGTTTTTCCCTTCATTGATTCTTTAATGATATGGAATATTGTACAATGAACAAAGTTATAAAACTTTTTCTAAATGAGCAAAGTCAATTGTCATCTAACTTAAATGTTATACTATTGAATACCCCCCCCAAAACACGTTCCCCTTCCCCATAAAGCCAGGTCAGATATTCTGAAAGGTATGCCTGCAAGTCATAGTACAGCAAAGCCAAAACAAGTTCAGCCCAAGAAACCAAATGAGGGAGGCATCAAGGAGATTGTGCAGGTTCCAGCACATCCAAAGAATGCCAAGTGTGATGTCCCAAGTTTTATGGAAATATCAGACTACCACTTTTAATTGCGGTAAATGTAGTCATCTGATGGATGTGATCTAATTTACAGAGAACCATGGCCATGGTGGTCGCCAGTGAAATTTTACAAGTCATGAAAAACAGAGAAGGAAGCTTGTGATATTCTATATTTCACTCCCACCAATTTAACGTGCAACAATAACATGCAACGAACAGTGCTCTGCTTTATGGAGGTAAATAACTGGTATGATTTGGTGCAGTGTTCGAAAAACAACAGACCAAAAAGATTGAACTACAGAGCTTGACCACCAGACATGATACATGTCGGCAGGCTCACCACAATGTCGCCAACAGTGCTTTGTACCATATTTAAACATTCAAAGGTGTTGCGGGATATAGTACCAACCATAAAGTATTTTATAGCTATTTTCCACTAGAAGCCTTTAATGAATATTTAAACACCGTGCCCCATCGTCTATGCTCCAGGGAGATAACCAGATCAAGCTCCCATTTATTAGTCTGCTATGTTATAGGATTAGCAGAAAATAAGAGGGATTGGTGAATATAGGTAATACATCTCCTATGACCCCCCCACCCCTCAAGGCTCATTGCATGAGTGTTTCTTCTAGTCTGAGCTCCCCTTTAGCCCTGCGAAAGATAAAATCTCAAAATTGCCAATAGTGAAACCTCTTGAGTTTCAGAGAGTCCATATTCATCTTGTAAATCTGAAAAAGGCAAAAGTTCCCATATCTGACCCAATGTACAAAGTGCTTGTTGTTCCCAGTATTTATAGCAAGGATCCAACACCCCCGGTTGGATCCTGGTGCAAAACGAATAGCCATTTGAAGATATGTCCTGTCGGGGGAAAAAGATGGCTTGCAGAGCATACCAGGTTTGTCTTACTAATCTACTGCATTTTTTGAAGGGGTGAACAATCATATGGATAAAGGTGAGACAGATTTTCAAAAGGCATTTGACAAAGTACCTCATGAAAGACTCCATAGGAAATTGGAGAGTCATGGGATAGGAGATAGTGTTCTATTACTGGTTAAAAGATAGAAAACAGAGACTAAGATTAAATAGTCGGTATTCTCAGTGGAGAAGGGTAGATAGTGGGGTTCGCCTGGGGTCTGTGCTAGGACCGCTGCTTTTTAACATTTATAAATAATCTAGAGATGGGAATAACTAGTGAGGTATTTAAATTTCCTGATGACACAAAGTTATTCAAAGTTGTTAAATCTCAAGAGAATTATGAAAAATTGCAAGAGGACCTTAACGAGACTGGGCATCCAAATGGCAGATGATGTTTAATGTGTGCAAGTGCAAAGTGATGCACGTGGGAAAGAGGAACCCGAACTACAGCTTCACGATACAAGGTTCTACGTTAGGAGTCACCCACCAAGAAAGGGATCTAGGTGTCATCGTTGATGATACTTTGAAACCCTCTGCTCAGTGTGCAGCGGCGGGTAAGAAAGCAAATAGAAAGTCAGGTATTAGGAAAGGAATGAAAACAAAATGAGAATATTATAATACCTTCATGTCGCTCCATGGTGCGACTGCACCTTGAATACTGTATGCAATTCTGGTCACCGCACATCGAAAAAGATGTAGGGGAATTAAAAAAGGTACAGAGAAGGGCAATGAAAATGATAAGGGAGTTGAGATGACTTGCCTTTTAAGAAAGGCTGAAGTGGCTAGGGCTTTTCAGCTTGGAGAAGAGATGGCTGAGGGGAGATATGATAGAGGTCTATCAAGTACTGAGTGGAATGGGTAGATTTAAATTGCTTGTTTGCCAAAAATACTAGGACTAGGGTGCAGGCAATGAAGCTACTAAGTAGTACATTTAAAACAAACCAGAGAAAATATTTCTTCGCTCAACATATAATTAAACTCTGGAGTTTTATTGCCAGACAATGTGGTAAAAGCAGTTAGTTTAGCAGGGTTTAAAAAAAGGTTTGTCTAATTTCCTAAAAGAAAAGTCCATAAGCCATTATTAAGATGGACTTGGGAAAATCCACTGCTTATTTCTAGGATAAGCAGCATAAAATGTATTGTACTGTTTTGGGATCTTGCCAGGTACTTGTGACCTGGATTGGCCACTGTTGGAAACAGGATACTGGACTTGATGGACCTTCAGTCTGTCCCAGTATGGCAATGCGTACGTTTTTATGTACTTATTGTGTGTACAGTATATAAATGTATTAACATATTGTGCTTGAACGATTGAAGAAATCTGATACTCAAATTATATCAAACAATCCAGTAAAAATTACAAGACATGAGATATACTTATATAGGTCACAGACTATTACAATATATTCTTGTAACTGTTAAACTCATGAAGGGACACAGTCTAGGCATTTTCCCCACATAAAATGGGAGAAAAGCTTTAGTAAACAGACTGATTTCATTAGTATATAAAAGCTAGAAAAGAAAAATAATTGGTTAAAAAAGATATTAAAATGGTCTCCCTCATCTTTTGGGTGTATCATTTTATTATGGCTTGGCGTCTCAAAAGCTGGATATGGCTGGTCCTCTGTGGACCTCTGAGAGGGGTCTACATGTCCTTCTTGAGAAAGCTGAGATGTTAGCAGCATTTCTTCAGGTTGCATCAGGTGTTGATGTAGTTGAACTTGAGACTTCACCTTCCTGTGCTGTATCCAGCTTTTAACTGTTCTCCTGACGGACTGAGCACTGGGATTGCTGATGCCCCCTGTCCTTTGGGTCTAAGTCCACGATGTGAAGTGAGGAGAGAGCAGTGGGGGATGGAAATTAATCACAGTAATCTCTAAGCACCTTCTGATCTGGCATTTTTCCATTTCACAGAGATCTGGTGGAAAACACTCATCCAATCCAACAGATAATTATTCCCTGGCTCGTCGGAGAACGCTGCAAGTGGTGGTCAGCTCCCTGTTGACAGAGGCAGGCTTTGAGAGTGCAGAAAAGGCTGCGGTTGAGACGCTGACTGAAATGCTACAAAGCTGTGAGTGTTGTTGGGAGAGAAGGAAGCTAGAGGAGGCACACAGGCCTTCAGGGCAAAGTCTAGAATTGTTATCCTGAGCTCGCGTGTTGTCAGGCAGTGTTGGTAGTATCTAAGAGCAGACTGCTGTGTGTAAATGGCCAAGACAGAGGCGTAGATTGTGAATGAAATAGTGCCTGTGTAGATTAACCCTTCAGCCTTACACAGGCATCTATTTTACCAAAAGTCTGCTCCCCCGACATCAAAACCTGGCTAAGCTTCTGGGCCAAGGTGCATCCCCGTAGAGCTCTGTCCGTTCGGGAGCTCCAAGTGGGTTAGTTGTGGACCTAGCTTGACAGAAATGAACCTCACTCTTACCCCAGTACAGTCCTGATGAGCTCTGCTCCTCTCTGGGTCTTTAGTGATGAACCTCGCTCTTAAGCCGCCACAGTATGGTGGAAATGAGCTCTGTTCCTCTCTAGGCCTTTCAGTGTTTCCTCTCTGCTCTAGAGGCTGACGGGATCAGTTCCTGGTAAATGACAGAAAAAGGCCCAAGTAAGTTGCTCAGTTACTTCTCTTTTTTTTGTGTGAACCCATGTGACATTCATGGGCTGTGGGTAAGATTGTGTTTTGCACAGAAGTTTCTTTTTGCCAGTGCTCCACAGACCCAGGGTACACCAAACGTTAGAACCGCTAATGAAAATTTTGTGTGTTTCCAGACCTTTCTGAAATTGGCCGGAGTTCCAAGTCTTACTGCGAGCACATGGCCAGGACACAGCCAACGCTCTCAGATATCGTAGTGACCCTGGTGGAAATGGGTAAGCACAGCTGTTCCCCCTGGGGTAGTTAAGAAGTAGAAGCCTCTGCTGCTGTTAAATTGCACCTTCACTCCATGTTCACTGTCCTTACATTCTTGCGTCCTCGCAGCTCCCCTCATCCACACAAGATACACATTTGGCACATGGGTAGGGGACTGACGGCTTCCTGGCACTGATCGATTCTTCTCTTTCAGGCTTCAACGTGGAAACACTTCCTTCCTATGCGAAACGCTCCCAGCGAATGGTCATCACTGCACGTATGTCGAGCGCTGGAGAGTGCTTGTGTGCTGTCTCAGTATTGGGGGAACATAGTGTGCTGGGATTGGGGGGGGGGGGCAGCTTGCTGTCTGATTATGCTAGAGGTGTAGATGGGGGGAGAAGTACCAGTGTGCTGGGGGGAAGGGAGTACCAGTGTGCTGTCTGATGTTAGTTTTAGGGTGGATCACACTTATGCCATTGGATGCTGGGGAGGGAGTATTAGGCTGTTGGTACTGTTGTGGATCACCTTTATGCTGGGATAGGGGGAAGGGGAGTACCAGTGCACTGTCTGATTGTTGATTTTAGGGTGGAGCACCCTTATCCCATTGGGTGCTGGGGAGGGGGTAGAGTGTTAGGGTGGGACAGGGGTGAGGGTGCCAGTGTGCATTCTGGGTGCTGGAGGGGGAGGGGAGTACCAGTGCATGGTCTTATTGGATTTAGGGTGGAGCACCCTTGTGCCATTGGGTGCTGGGGGGTATCGGCACCCAAGGGACTAGGTTATGATTCTGGGGGTGGGTGGGGGAGGGTGCTAGTGTGCTGTATGAGTTTGGATAGTGACTGGTAACCCTAAGACTTCTTTGTCTCACAGCACCTGTGACAAATCAGCCAATGACCCCCAAAGCCCTGAGTGCTGGCCAGAGTAAGCAGCATCCCCCACACATCCCAAGCCACTTCCCAGAGTTCCCTGATCCACACACCTATATCAAGACACCGGTGAGTGGGGAAACTGACATAACAAACAGATTCTGTCTTGTGTGTCAAGTGAATTGTTTCTGATTGAAAGTTTGGTCTCGCACCTGAGGCTGCCTGCAAAATTCACCTTGTTGGACTACATGTATAGGAGTGGAGGAATGTTTCTGTGTCACTTGATATTGGAGCAGGTGGACTTTTTTTTTTTTTTTTTTTGTCCACGTGCAAGGGAGGGGGGCAGTCCTTTCTCTTTGCCCACATGTAGGGGAAGGGGCAGTCCATTCTCTGTGTCCAAGGGGGCAGGATTCTTTGTGTGCATATTTTTTGCCAAGTGCCACCTTTTAGATCAGGACAGTTTTGAACTTTCTTTTGTGTCATAGTGCAGAGTTTGATTGTGTTAGTGAAGTGCTGCACCTACTGGAATTTAAGATGATTTGAGTATAATATACAAGTTTGGGATTGTGTTTGGAATTCCAGTTGTGAAAAGGGATCTGCTGTGACCAGTGTTTCATTTAACCCTTCAGACATACCGGGAGCCTGTCTCTGATTACCAGACCCTTCGGGAAAAGGTGGCATCGCAGAGACGGGATGTGGAGAGAGCGCTCACTCGTTTCATGGCCAAGACCGGTGAAACACAGAGTCTCTTCAAGGACGACATCAACACCTTTCCATGTAAGGGCTCCTTGCGTTCACAGACCCCTCACCCACCCCAGTTCAAACAGTTGCTGCTCAGGTCCTGCACTAGCACAGGGTAAATCCCAGCTGAGTCTCGGTGCTTAGAGTTGGGACCCTCCTGTGGCACAGGATAAACTGTTACTACTGTTTATCATTTCTATAGCGCTACTAGACATAGGCAGTGCTATACAGAAACATGAAAGAGATGGTCCCTGCTTAATAGAGCTTATAATCAAGACAGATAAACAGAACAAACTGGAGACTGCACTTTCAAAAAGATATAAACAGGATGGAGTCTTCCACAGGGCAGCTACAAAATTGGTCAGTGGTCTCTGTCCTAAAGAGTATGGGGACACAGACTTAAGGTTCTCAATCTGGTAAAAGTGCAGGAGAGAGGGGATATGGTAGAGGCATTTAAATATCTCTGTGGCGTTAACGTACAGGAGATGAGCCTTTTTTTCAAATGAAGGAAAACTCTGGAATGAGAGGGCATAGGATGAAGTGGATAAGTGTTGTGGAGGTAAAATTACTAGGGGGGAGGGGGCACTATTTTAGATCTAGTCCTTAGTGGAATGCAGGGCATAATATGAAATGTAACTGTCGTTTCGTCTGGGAAACGGTGATCATAACATGATCAAATTTGAGCTGATATCTGGAGGAGTGAAGTCACCTAAAGAAATATACAGTAGCAGCATTTAATTTTTGAAAGGACTATTACAAAATGAGGCAAATGGTTAAAAAGAAGCTGCAAATTAGGACTTTAAATCAGGTATGGACATTGTTTAAAAATGCCATCTTGGAAGCCCAGACCAGATGCATTCCACGCATTTACAAAGGTAGTAAGAAGGGAAAACGACAGCTAGCATGGTTAAAAGGTGAAGTGAAAGAGGGTATTAGAGCTAAAAAAAAAATGTCCTTCAAAGAATGGAAGAAGGACAGTAATTCCCTCACAGGCTTTTTGCTTCCCATGTACCTGAAAAAGTTGTTGCTGGGCATTTTTACCTCTACAGCAAGTTTCTCTTCATAGTCTCATGTAGCCTTCTTTATCAAGGCTTTGCAACTAACTTGCCACTAATAAGAAACACACGCACTGGCAAGTTAGATGCAAAGCCTTGATAAAGAAGGCTACATGAGACTATGAAGAGAAATGCGCAGTAACAACTTTTTCAGGTACATGGGAAGCAAAAAGCCTGTGAGGGAATTACTGTAATAAAGGAGTAAAAGGGACACTTTGGGAGGACAAGGCCATAGTGGAGACACTCAATGAATTCTTTGCTTCAGTCTTCACAGAAAAGCTGTAAGTGATCTGCCTGTACCAGAAATGGTTTTTGTGTGACAATGCAGAGGATCTGAAAGAAATTACAGACCAGTAAACTTGACCTTAGGACCAGGCAAAATAGCAGAAACTGTTATAAAGGATAAAATTACGGAAACACATAGGCAAACATGGTTTTAAGTGGGATAGAGTCGGCATGGATTCAGCCAAGGGAAGCCTCGCCAATTTGCTTCATTTCTTTGAAGGTGTGAATAAATATCTGGATAAAGGTGAGACGGTTGATGTAGGGTATCTAGATTTTTAGCAAGCTTTTGACAAAATTCCCTCATGAGACTCCTGAGAAACAGAGTCATGTGATAGGAGGCAATGTTCTTCTGTGGATTAGGAATTGGTTTTTGGACAGAAAACAGAAGGTAGGGTTAAATGGCCAATTTTCACAGTGGGAGAGAGTGATTAGTGGAGTACCGCAGGGATCTGTATTGGGACCAGTGCTATTTAACATATTTATAAATGGTCTGGCAATTGGAACGACAAGTGAGGTGGTTAAATTTTCAGATGACACAAAAACTATTCAAACATGTGCGGACTATGAAAAATTACAGGAAGTCTTTAGGAAAAAGAAGACTGGGGCATCCAAATGGCAGATGAAATTTAATGTACACAAATGCAAAAGATGCACATTGGGGAAGAATAATCCGAATCCTAGTTATCTGATGCTAGAGTCCATCTTGGGATTCAGCACCCAAGAAAAAGTTCAAGGTGTCGTCATCTGCTCAGTTTGTAGCGGTGGCCAAAAAAGCAAACGGGATGCTGGGAATTATTAGGAAAGGGATGGTAAGGAAAATGAAGAATATTGTAATGCCTCTTTATCGCTTCATGGTGCAACCTCACCTTGAGAATTTCTTTCAATTCTGGTCGCCGTTTCTCAAACGATATAGCGGAATTAGAAAAGGTTCAAAGAACGACCAAAATGATAGAGATGGAACTCCTCTTGTATGAGGAAAGTCTAAAGAGGTTAGGGCTCTTCAGCTTGGAAAAGCTGGCTGAGGGGGGGATATGATTGAGGACTACAAAATCCTGAGTGGGGTGGAGGTGTATCGATTTTTCACTCATTCAAAAAATACGAAGACTAGGGGACACTCAATGAAACTGGATGGAAATACTTTTAAAACAAATAGGAGGAAATGTTTTTTCACTCAAAGAATGCTTAATCTCTGGAACTCGTTGCCGGAGGATGTGGTAACAGTGGTTATCGTATCTGGGTTTAAAAAAAGGTTTGGGCAAGTTCCTGGAGGAAAAGTCCATAGTCTGTTGTTGAGATGGACATGGGGAAGCCACTGCTCGCCCTGGGATTGGTATCATGGAATGTTGCTACTAATTGGGTTTCTGCCAGGTACTTGTGACCTGGACTGGCCACTGGAACCAGGATACTGGGCTAGATGGACCATTGGTCTGACCCAGCATGGCTAGTCTTATGTTCTAAAGAAATAATATCAGCTCTTAATCCTAAGGAAATCTTTTTCATTCAAAGGGTGGTGGATGCATGGAATAGCCTTCTGGTGGAGGTGGTGGAGACAAGGACTGTGTCTGAATTTAAGAAAATGGGGGACAGGCACATGGGAGGACATAGTAGATGCTGAGGATGGGCAGACTGGATGGGTCATTTGGCCCTTATCTGCTGTCATGTTTCTGTAAGAGATTAGGGAGTTTCACATGGGTATGATTAAAACAACATAAATGACGGCAGATAAAACCTGAACGGTCCATCCTGTCTGCTCACATTCAATTATCAAATTGAACAATCCAATGCTATTATTACAACATTTTATTTGCTGAGCTCCGCTTTATGATGTCTTCCCCTCCTCCACTGAAATATGCAGGACCCACATTTATAGAATACGATATGAATGTGGTATAAAAAATATGCAGATTTGATCCTGAGCCGTACTTGCCATTTTCATGGCTCAGACCATAAAAATGTCTGCCCTGCACTGACCTCACATCCCAGCTGCTGGAGTTGACATTGAAACCCACTGCAGCCCATTGTGATCCGTCTTGCCATATACAGGGCACAGATCTTAAGTGTGTCCAGCATTGTAATGTCATGTAATGTGGCATTTGTATTCCGACAACTCCCAATGAAGGTTCAAAGCGGATAATTCAAATAGAAAGCTAAAGAATCTTGAAGATAAGAGAAGAGTTATAACACATTTTCTAAACAAATAAGTCTTTAGGGCTTTCGAAAGGAACAATAAGAATTAAAAGTTCTCAGCTCTCTTGGCAAGGAACCAAATGTGAGTAGCCTGGTTGCATATTGAGCTTTCTAACAGCTTTTTTTAACGTATCCTTGAAAATGATAGAAAATAAAGTAAATGAGAATCGCCTGCTCTGGAAGATTTAGAGCCAGTTGGAAATTAAAACCCAGCAAGTAAGTACTCAGGGTGGGGTGTAGGGAGAAAGACACTGATTCTTGGGGTCTGGGCCTAGGATTCTCCCATAGTGCAAGATAAATCTCGGCTATAGAAACTCCTGCATACTGCTGGCCTCGTAATTTGTTGTTTGCCTCTCCCACCTCCAGTGATTGCTGCTCGGCCATTCTCTATTCCATACCTGAACGCCCCTGCTCCCCTCCGAGCTGGAGATGCAGCAGATGGAGGAAACAGATTCTTCAGAACAGGAGGAGCAGACGGATACAGAGACCCTCTCCATGCACATGCATGCGGTATGAACTGAGGCGCCCACAACCCACCTCTACGATTTCTGCTGTCATTTGTGCTGCCTTCACTCTGTTTTTTTCCAGCGTCTTCCTCTTGCATTGGTCTAACCATTCTCTGCAGCAGAAGGTTGTGAAGCATGTCTGTGCTCGCGCTACTTTCAGGCATTCTCGGTGACAGTACATCATGGTGCCAAAACTCACTTTGAATATTGACTCTCTTATGTTGAGCTCTCGCTGAGAGTGACTTTGGCTTGCCTAAACTGTGTTCAGTGGGCCACCGTCACTGGAAATTGGGCATAGAGGGACGTAATAGGAATAGAATCAAGGAGGGGCTGGCAGGAATATGAGTGCCGGCAATATTCCTCACTCAGCTAAGCGGGTAGATAGGACCACATGCAAAAAAGCAATCCTAACCAAGCCGCCTTACCTATGTGGGTGTCGGCATTGAATATTGGGGTAGGAGCAAACCTTGCCGCTGGTTGCTGTCACCTCTTGTGTACTCTCATGATAACACTGCTAGAGGTTGTGGAGGTTATTTTGCCACTGGAGCCACTAAGGGTAGGAAGGAGTGGGGTTTGCTTCTACCCTGATCATCCACTGAATCTGCAGGGATGGTCTGGTGGGGGTGGGGGGGGGGGGGGCTACTGGGCTGTGGAGTAGCTTGACAGACCAGTGGGTAGACCAAACATTTCATATCAGCTCTTCGCCCCTCACCCTCTGCAACTAAGGCAAACCCCAAATTTAAGTTGCACTCCCTCCTCAAAGTAAATGAATACTTGTGATGTTGGGGATCCCCAAGCCCTGCCCGCTGAAGACGTCCTCCTACTGAAAGAACTTACTCTTGGGCGGTCCCTGAGCCGATGCTGCTGGCCTCTATGTGCGCTCAGTTTCACACATACTTGAAAACTGAGCACGCATGGGCTGGGTGGTCATATGGCTGGTAGCAGTGGCTCAGGGGCGGTGCTGGTGGTGGTGGCGGCCAAGAGTAAGGTCTTTCAGCTGGAGGAGGTCTTCAGCAGGCAGCCATACTAAGGCAGGAGAAATTTGGGATGGGCCTGAGCCCACCCCTGGCTGTTGCTGTTACTGGGACATGGGCGAGGGGGAATCTAGTTGGGAGGGGTTACTTGTCTGAGTGGTGGGGGGGGGGGGGGGGAGCTGATCTTCTCTTTTGTGGGTTTTGGCCAATAGGTAGGACCTGCATTAAGTCTGATGGCTGACGTTTATTTATAATTCGTTTATACCCCACATTAGCCCCAAATAGACTCAAGTGTCAGTAGTCGTGTCTGGTCTGGACATGGCCCACCATTGAACATCTGGGGCTAATTTAGCTGGACACGGGTGGCACTTAAAAAAAAAAAAAAAAGGCTGACAGCTGTGTATTGATTGTTCAGCAGGTTTAGGCTGAAAGGTAACTTCTCTTCTTCCTCATCGTACCTCCAAAGTACATGAGCAGGGCTAAACTGTGAGTTGCCGTTGTCATGCGCTGACCAGCTGAGGACTGTTTAAAATACGTAGTTGGCTGGTTGCCAATTGGGGACCAATTCCATGATTGTTTTACGTGGGGCTCATGGATGTGACAACTCCATGTGGCTAAGTCTAGTTGACCCCCTTTTCTCTGTGTAGTATTTTTTCTCTCCGAGAAAACAATAAGGCAACCGCTCTGCAAAATCCAACATGGAAAACAAACTGTGACGCCAGATAATCGATAAATAGTCTGCGACCAGCCCTTGGTAGCAGACTATTTATCGATTATCGGGTGTCATGCAGGAGATGCTATTTTGAGCTGCTCATGCTGGTTTTTTATGAAGCAAATTTCTTGTATCCTTGTCCTGTTATATTATTTGATACCGCTCTTATTTAAGAAAGATACAGACTAGCCCCTGACGCAGCCCTATCGTTGGGCGAAACCCAGCCTGTGTTGGGCATTTGTCTTATACACGGTATCTTCAATAAAGTTTTTTGGGGATATTATACTGATCTGCTAGTTTGTTTTCCACGTTGTATTTTTCCTCTCCTACAGCTCTTTGCTGAGTCCACAACTGATTTGTCTCTGTTTTTTTTTATGCTACAGGATGATTCTGGAGCAGAAAAGGAAAATATGTCTGTCCTACAGCAGAGCAGTGCACTGCAAGCAGGCAGAAATGGGGAGGAGAATGTGATAGACAACCCATACCTGCGCCCTGTCAAAAAACCCAAGCCACGGAGGAAGAAATGAACCAGTTCCTGGGGGGGGGGGGGGGGCAGGGGCACAAGAGGAAGAGACAGGAGAGGGGCAAGTGCAGGGGGACATCCCTGTCGGAAACTGAGACCAGGATCCTGCTGCTGGGATGGAACATAATCCTCACAGCCCTTCCTCCCTGTTGGCAACATGTGGAAAAGTTATTTATCATTAATGCAGCTCTTGCTTTGTATATGTGGATTGCATATTTCATAGACAGTAAACTAAAAGGCAAGTACAAACTAAATCTTGAACAGAGCTTGTGAAGTGGGAAGTCAACTAAGAAGCTACTGTGGATTCGTTGTATAATTGACACCGAATTCTGGTGTGACCCTGCTGTGTCTTATCTTTTGTTCTGCACCTTAATTATTAGATGCTCAGTCAGATATACATGAGGATGCATCAAAACTTGATTATCAAACAAATACCTATATGTTCTTTATAGTAAAATAAAATCCCAATACAACCCTGCATGAAAAATTAAATATATTCCTCCTGAATATGAAATCGCAGATTTGAAGAGTTAAAGCTTTGAAATGTCTAATGTAGCTATTTTCACTTCTTCCAGTATATAGATCTGTATAGCTGATACTGCTGAATCTCTGGTACAAGGTCTAGGTATAATTATCCATTGATGTGGAAGCGTTGCATATCAGGGGCTGACATAGAGACCACAGTTCTCGGCCCATACATGTAAGCCATGAACTCATTTTCAAAGCACATAAGCTTACAAAGTTACATAGGTTTCTATGTCTGAAAATGAGCACCAATATGTGTGGCTCAGACCCTCCAAGTTATCCTTGTTTTTCCAAGTTCAAGTCGAATATGTAGTTAATTATCCACTTGAAGCTCAGCAATCAGTCGTCATTGTTTTTTTTGAAGCACTGACCACTGTGAGCAGATTTGACACCAGATACACAGCACCAGGCCAAATCTGGATACCTGAAAATGAAGAGCCAGTATATCAGTTGCCACCAGACCTGATCTGGCTATGTTCAATACCAGAGCAGCGATGGCTATTTGGGCAAAGTAGGAAGCCCTTTACCTGTCCCACTGAAATAGCACTGGTGCCCAGATAACTCTTGACTCAACTTCAGCTGCACCCCTGAACCACCCTGGTACTAATTGGTGAGAGCTATACTGGTCTGTACTGGTGTTCAGTGATACTAACTGGAGAATGCTGTACTTGTCTGTGCTGATTGTTCGGTGGTACTCTGCAGTTAAGTGCAGCTGAGTATCAGCACTAGACATGATCAGCATGGTTTAAGCGGGTAGCAGACCTTCTTGCTTAAATCATGCTGAGTACTGATGCCTATAACTGTAATCCATCTGTGTTTGTGGCTCTGGGAACGCAGTCTGTACCAGGGTACGTGGCCATTTACCGAGGTAAATGTGTTTTGAAAATTGTGCCCATTTCATCTAATATAAAGCATGACATCTACTTGTTAAGATTATTCTGGGAGGGATGGTGATGATCATGATTGTTGAGGGAGGGGCAGAGCTCTGAAAGATAATTAGGGAGCTGGGTAAAGGGTTGTTTTGGTTCTTAAAACCGTTGCTCTGGCCCTGGCTGCACCTGAAATTAAATATGCAACACTTCAAACTGGGTAAGAATATAAGTACCGCCATACTGGGAAAAGACCAATGGTCCATCAAGCCCAGTATCCTGTCTCTGAACAGCGGCCAATCCAGGCTTCAAGAACCCGGCAACACCCCCCCCCCCCCCCCCCCCCCCCAAAAAAAAAAAAAAATTTTAATAATGTTCAGTGGACTTTTCCCTCAGGCATAGAGAGGAGTTACCTTCACAGATCAGCAGATATGTGTCTAGTCACCTTATCATGGACTCTACAGGTCTGCTGCTCTTTGCTGTTACTGTATTCCAAACTAGCTCGAATGAACGGCAATGTTGCTGTGGACAATCAGCTACGCTGCTTCAGTGATATGTACCCAGAACCTACTGCAGCTGGTGAATTAGTCATAGGGAGAATGAGAGATGGTTTACATGTGAGCAATCAGACAGCTTAGACCGTTGCTGCTCCCATAACTGAAGAGTGGCTGAACACAACTCCTTCCTGCAAGCTAGGACTAAGGCAGAAGGAAAGGGCTCAAACAGGTTAGTAGTCATTTTAATTTTCTCTGGAAACGTTCCCCCTTCCAGGTTCGTGAGAGGCTGAAAGTCATCCCATGTGCCTCAGTCAAAGGAGCCCAGGGAGAAGAACTAGTTGCAGTGCATAAAGCTATATAATCTTATTACTACTACAAATCATTTCTATAGCACTACCAGTCCTACGCAGCGCTTCACAATTGTGGAAAACTGGATATTACTTAAAGGCAGAAAGAACATTTTTGATTTTCACCAAAGATTTCTTCTTGGAATACTGCCGGAGCCATGCAGGGATCCTGCTGCTTAGAGATGCCAGGAATAGGGGTTCTGAGCAGTAAGTTGCATGTTTCTCTGGCTATAGGAGCCCATTTTCAAGACACTTAGATTTACAAAGTTCCATACGTTACTATGGGGCTCATTTTCAAAAGGAAAAATGTCTAAAAAGTGGCATAAAGCAGTATTTGGATGTCTTCTTGCCAAAATGTCCAAATTGCTATTTTTGAAACTCATTTTCCAGATGTTTTTGTATGCAGTTCATCTACATTACATCCAGATCTCCAGGGGGCATATTAAGGGTGGGATTTGGGTGTTTCTAAGATCTGAACATTTTTCAGCCATAATGGAACAAAACAAAAATATTCAGGACAGAAACCTAAGAAGTGTTGGTCTAGGCCTGTTTTAATAATGACTTAAGCCACAAAAAAACTACCACATTACCAGTGGAAGAATAAAGAAATGACCTCCCCTTGTTCCCCCCAGACCCTCTCCCCCCCCCCCCCCCCCCCCAAAGGTAAAAAAGAAACAGTACACACCAGCCTCTATGACAGCCTCAGATGTTATGGCCAGTTCTATTAGAGCAGCAAGCCAGTCCCTGGAGTAGCCTAGTGCAGAGCTGCCAAGGGCTCCTGATTTTTGAGGGACATTTTAGTACATGGCCAGCCTACCTCATGTCATTTTCTTTTGATATAGGCATAGGAGAAAAAAAAAGATTTTAAATGCTCCCAGCTTTCAACCCAATTCATGTTTAATGTGGGATATAATAAGTAAGTAAATAAATAAATAGAAACTCTGAATGTTGAACACCTGATTCTCATAACATGATGTCTGTTTTAGTGGTGCTTTAACCAGGAGAAAAAAAAAAATCTCTGCACGAATATAACACATGCTAAGGTATCCCTATAACCAGCCCTTCCAAATGACACACATTATACTTTTGGACAAATTACTACTCTCCCTATGAAAAGTTATTCCCTTATTATACTTTCTCCGTGTACATCTGTATACTGCACAAGCCAGCATGTTTGAAAATATAAGAGATTAAATTAAAAAAAATGCTACCAACGATAAAATGACAACGTGGATGCAGCAGCTCATAGGTTTGCTTTGTTTTGAAGGGAAACGGAGACTAACCTATTGGCTTGAACTTTGATTTCATCCCATCCCCCTCTTGTTTTTGTACAACCTCTGCAGCAGCCAAGACAAAACAAAACAAAAAAAAAACAAGTGCGGGGCCACAGCAACCTTCAGGCATGCTCTGTTGACTCTGTTGGTCCTGTGCCCCCGCTGACGTCAACTTTGAGTTCCGGGGACAGAGGACCAGCAGAACTGATAGTGCATGCCTGAAGGCTGCTGTGGTCCCGTGCTTCTTGTTTGTATTGTTTTGCCGTCACCGCTGCTGCATTGGGAGAAAAGCAACAGTGGTGGTGAGAAAAGCAGCGATTCCTCATCTCATCAGGAGACTTGCCTGCTTTGATGGGAGGAGGTGGCCCACCAAAGCGGGAGTTTCCTGCTGAACGGGGGAGACTTGGCAGGTCTGCTAGTGGTTGGTGCAGTGCACTGTGGAGAAGGGGACCAAGGCCCGTAATCCACTCTGTTACACTTGTCGTGGAAAGTGTGAGCTCTCCAAAGCTCACCAGAAACCTACTGTACCCACTGTGGCAGAACAGGGGCCTCCCGTGTTTTGTGATTTGTATTGCTGCCTTATGCAACTTTTCTTCCCTCCAGTGTATTTCCCTTATTTGGCCAGCAGGTGGTATTTGGCCTCTGCATTATAGCAGTAGCAGAGGTCTATTTTCATTTTAGTTTACCTTCCCCAAAGAAAAGAGGAAATCCCTTGAGGAGAAAAGTAACCTGCAGTGTCACTGGCCAAACATACTCAGTGCTAATGCTGTGTACCTTGCTTGGCCCCAATGTCCAAGGTCTAGCCCAGGCCAGAATGTGCTAGAACTCCCCAGTCTTAGTTGAGAGTGTGGAGGGAGTCGACCTCTGCACTAAGATCCTGTTCCATTCCTATGATCAGTTTCTTTTTCCTGACCTCCCCAGGTACTAGTTAGGTAGTAAAAAAATGTTCAGTTAGATTTAATATTAAATCCTTGTTATTTTACCTGTTCCCGTTTGCTGTTTTGAAACTTTTAACCATTCACTGTTCTGCCTTTTTTAAAAAAATAATAAACTTCTTAGTTTGTTAGGTCTGTTTTCCTGGAATAAGAATCCTGGCAGTTTGTGTTCTCGGTCTGTAGGAGTTTTCTAGGAACTGTAGGACCCCCTAGGATTGTGGCCCCAGTGCCCTTAGAAATCATTGGGGAAATAACTTAAGGGTGGGAGAATTTGTCCAGAGGCAAGTGGGACTCGGTGGTGGGTGGAGGATATGCCAGTGTAGGAGTCGTGCACAGGTGCAGGTGGGCCTGGGCAGTGCTGGACTAACTCCAGGGAGTGCTAGGGGTCGCGCTCAGGTGTTACGCGACACCCACATATAGGTGACAACTGCAGCCATAAGGACTGTTGGGTACAGTGGGTTTATGATGAGTTTTGGAGGGCTCACTCTACAATGTAAGGGGGTAACGGTGAGCTGTGTACCTGGGAGCTTCTATGTGACATCCACTCAGTGCCTCCTAGAGTGCCCCACTGTTCTGCTGGGATGTCATGTCAGACGAATCTGACTTCTTCGACTGGACGACCAAACAGTTGGACATGGGAGGGACGCTTGATGTGGTATACTTGGATTTCAGCAAAGCCTTTGACACGGTTCCACACAGGCGACTGATAACTACTACTACTACTACTACTATTTAGCATTTCTATAGCGCTACAAGGCGTACGCAGTGCTGCACAAACATAGAAGAAAGACAGTCCCTGCTCAAAGAGCTTACAATCTAATAGACAAAAAAATAAAGTAAGCAAATTAAATCAATTAATGTGTACGGGAAGGAGGAGAGGAGGGTAGGTGGAGGCGAGTGGTTATAAGTGAAAAGCAATGTTAAAGAGGTGGGCTTTGAATCTAGATTTAAAGGTGGCCAAGGATGGGGCAAGACGTAGGGGCTCAGGAAGTTTATTCCAGGCGTAGGGTGCAGCGAGACAGAAGGCGCGAAGTCTGGAGTTGGCAGTAGTGGAGAAGGGAACAGATAAGAAGGATTTATCCATGGAGCGGAGTGCACGGGAAGGAGTGTAGGGAAGGACAGGCGACTGATAAATAAATTGAGTGCCCTCAGTATGGGACCTAGAGTAAGTGATTGGGTTTAAATTGGTTGAATGGAAGGAGACAGAGGGTAGTGGTAAATGGAGCTTGCTCTGAAGAAAAGGATGTAGTCAGTGGAGTACCGCAGGGATTGGTCCTTGGGCCAGCTCTTTTAACATCTTTGTGAGCATTATTGCGGAAGGGCTGTCTGGTAAGGTTTGTCTCTTTGTGGATGATACCAAACTTTGTAACAGGTGGACACCCTGGAGGGTGTGAATGACATGAGGAAGGACCTAGCGAAGCTGGAAGAATGGTCCGATATTTAGCAACTAAGATTTAATGCTAAAAAAATTCAGGGTCATGCACATGGGTCACAAGAATCCAAGGGAACGGTACAATATAGGGGGTGAAGTGCTTCTGTGTATGAAAGAAGAGCGGGACTTGGGGGTGATTGTGTCTGATAATGACCTTAAAGCTTTCAAACAGGAAAAAGCGATGGTCAAAACCAGAAGGATGCCTGGGTGCATAAGAGAGGCATGATCAGCAGGAGAAATGAGGTGATAGTGCCATTGTATAAGTCTCTGGTGAGGCCTCATTTGGAGTACTGCGTGCGGTTCTGGAGACTGCACCTACGGAAAGATATAAACAGGATGGAGTCAGTCTAGAGGGCGGATACAAAACTAGTAAGCGGTCTTGAACGCAAAAATTATAGGGACAGGCTTATGAACCTCAACATGTATACGCTGGAAGACAGGAGGGAGAGAGGAGACACGATAGAAACATTTAAATATTTCAAGGGCATTTATGTACAGGAAGAGAGCCTTTTCCAAATGAAGGAGAGCTCTGGAATGAGTGGGCATATGACAAAGTTGAGAGGGAATAGGCTTAGGAGTGGCCTAGTGGTTAGGGTGGTGGACTTTGGTACTGAGGAACTGAGTTCAATTCCCGGCACAGGCAGCTACTTGTGACTCTGGGCAAGTCACTTAACCCTCCATTGCCCACTGCGTTGAGCCTGCCATGAGTGGGAAAGTGCAGGGTACAAATGTAACAAAAAAAAACAAAACCTAAGGAAGTATTATTTCACAGAAAGGGTGGTGGAGGCGAGGAATGGTGAAGTCGAGGACTGTTCCAGAATTTTAAAAGGCATGGGATAAGCATGTGGCATCGCTTAGGAACAGGAAGAATTAGGGGTTACAGAGAATGGGTCATATGGCCTTTATCTGCCATCATGTTTCTATGTCTGTGTGGCCAGTCTACTAAGAATACTGTCTCCGTCATACATCTCAATGGCTTGTATTTGTGTGTTTTTCACTTGGACTTTTTTTTAAATGGACCAAAAGATAAACACAAACATTTAGCAAGTCATTGTTGCAAAAAAAAAAAAAAAAAGATGTTTTGCTGTTTCACAAATGGCTATATTTGTTATTCAGATTCTGGATGTTTTGAGAAAAGCGTCCAAAGTTGGACTTAGATGTCATATTGAAAATGCCCCTCCACATAACTTTATAAGTCAAGCACTTTGTCCTTAAATTCCTCTCAGCTCAGGAAGATTGGCTGCACTCATACCTGATACCAGCAAAACATGGCATGTGTCCAGGTGTGTACGCATGGGGGTGTGTCCATCACCCCGAACAGCCGCCTGTTTCCAGCTCAGTGTTTACTCCTCTGCTGAAGGCGATTGCCTTGGCCTTCACTTACTGTGTTTTTCAGAGATACCAGACACCTGTCAAGGAGTTCTTTGCTCTCTTTAATCTCTTGTTTCCAGATTTAATTTGGTTTTTCTTTTACCTCTTTTGGGGCCCAGTACTTTCCACCTCTTCTGGATTTTCATCTCAGTCAGAGCCAGGGTTGGGATCTGATACCATTAGTCTTCGGTTGCAGTTCTCAGGATTTTTCTCATATACCCCCTGTCAAGTTCCAGTAGCTCAGTTGTTGCACTGAGGAAGGGGGGGGGGGGGGGGGGGGGAGGGGGAACACATATAGTGTGTTGCATGCTCTCTCCAATACCATTAAATCTTGGGCTTTCAGTGTGGGCAGTGGGTGATGAGTGGGACTAAGTCCCTTCCCTTCTCTTCCACTTGTGACCACTTGTGATGCCCGTAGGGAGTGAAGGAGTAGCCTAATGATTAGTGTAGTGGGCTGAGAACCTGTAGCTCCCTGTGCCCCTGGACAAAAGTCACTTAACCATCCATTGCACCAAGGACAAAAACTTAGATTCTGAGCTCGCTAGGTACAGGGAAAGTACCTGCAACAAGTGTACTGTATATGCAATAAGTGTGTGTGGTTTATGCACAGGATATGTAATGAGTTTGAAAGGAATGGAAAACAAAAATTAGGAGGTTATAATGCCTTTGTATTGCTCCATGGTGTGACCACACCTCAAATACTGTGCAATTCTGACCAAAAACGATGTAGTGGTATTAGAAAAGGTACAAAGAAGGGCGATCAAAATGATAAAGGGGATGGGACAACTTCCCTATGAGGAAAGGCTGAAACGGCTAGGGCTCTTCAGCTTGGAGAAAAAACGGTGGAGGGGAGATATAATAGAGGTCTATAGGGCTAGGGGCACGCAATGAAACTAGAAAATATTTCTTTACTCAACGTGTAATTAAACTCTGGAATTCGTTGCCAGTGAATGTGGTAAAAGCAGTTAGCTTAACAGGGTTTAAAAAAGGTTTGGCTAGCTTCCTCAAAGAAAAGTCCATAAGCCATTATTAAGATGGACTTGGGGAAAATCCACTGCTTCTTTCTAGGATAAGCAACATACTACTACTACTGAACATTTCTATAAAGCGCTACTAGGGTTACGCAGCGCTGTACAATTTAACATAGAAGGACAGTCCCTGCTCAAAGAGCTTACAATCTAAAGGACACGTGAACAGTCAGTCTATTGTACTGTTTTGGGATCTTGCCAGGTACTTGTGACTTGGATTGGCCACTGTTGGAAACAGGATGCTGGGCTTGATGGACCTTTGGTCTTTCCCAGTATAGCAACACTTATGTACTTATGAGTGTGCACAGGATATGCAACGAATATGTATAGGATATGCATATACCACACACACTCGTTGCATAGGGTGTAAGCAAAGATGGAACATACAGATACATAAGACAGAGTAACAAGAGTTAGAAAGGGACTAATTTAAAGAAAGTTGCACGTGAGTTCAGAAAGGTGCTTGAATGTTATCTTAGGGTAGGAGTGGATAAAATGTTCTGCTACAGTATGTGTAGCCAATGTTACACACCTTGTATATGTGTGACTAGCAAGTTCCTTAATTCTTCTCTCAAAGGCCTGGTTGAAGAGCCAAGCTTTCTCCTGCTTCCTGAAGTAGAGATAGTCTTGTGTTAAGTGAAGCCTTTCAGGAAGTGTGTTCCAGAGTGTGGGGTCTACTCCGGAGATGGCTTGCTGGTGGGTATCAAATAATGTGATGTCCTTTGGAAAGGGTGTGGTTAGGGAAACTCCTTGGGAGGACCTTAGTGACCTTGAAGTTGAGTAGAAGGAGATCCTGTTCGTCAAGTACTCTGGGCCATTTCCGTTAACATAGTAACATAGTAGATGACGGCAGAAAAAGAAACATAGAGTTTTAAATGTGGCCCTGTATTGTACTGGTAGCCAATGAAGTTTATGCAAAAATGGTGTGATGTGGTCTCGCTGCTTTCAACCTTCTATTAGTCTTGCTGCAGTATTCTGAATCAATTGGAGCTGGTACAGACCCTTTGCAGTCAGACCAGTGTAGAATGCATTACAGTAATCCACAATTGAGACAAAATTTGCCTTCTCAGTGTAAGGTGAGAGGCAGCGTAGTTGTCACAAGTGGTAGAAGCTGCTCTTGAAGGTTGCTTGGATTTGGGGAAATCAGAGTAAGTGTTGAATCTAACTGTATTCCAAGGTTCCTGACTTGTGACTTGAGGGGGAGTTCGTATTTCCCAAAACAGATTTTGATGTCTGATATGTTCCCATTTGTGTTAGGGACCCATAGAAGCTCAATTTTACTTGGGTTCAGGCAAAGTTTAACAGATTTCAGTAGGATGACATATACTGGGGGATTCGATTAGTGGAATTTGCTCTTTCTGTTCCTCTTTACAATAATACTAGGACAAGAAGGCACACAATGAAGCTACAAACTGGAGAAAATATTTCTCAACATTGAATTCAGCTTTGGAATTTGTAGTTAGCTTAGCAGGGTTAAAAAAATGTTTGGCTAACTTCCTAAAAGAAAAGTCCATAAGCTATTATCAAGATAGATTTGGGAAAATCCACTGATTATTCCTAGGATAAGCAGCATAAAATCTGTTTTACTCTATTGGGATCTTGCCAAGTTCTTGTGACCAGGATTGGCCCCTGTTGGAAACAGGATACTGGCCTTGATGAATCTTTGGTCTGTCCCAGTATGGCAACACTTATGTTCATTAATTAACCATTTTATTATGTTTGAAGTTCTGCTACAATTAAAGTTTATAGCTGTCAGTTTCTTGAAAAATTTCTTAAATTCCCAATGCATTTTGTACTTTCTGTTTTTCTTGTGTAGTTTGATTTTCTGATTTGGCAGGTTGTCTCTTCTTCACAGGTGCAAGGTTTCCACAGTGATAAGGGTCCTGTGCACTATATAAAGGGGACACTGTACCAAGGCGGGTTTGAGTCTCAGGGAGGACAATGGGGAAGATGTTGCTGTGTGTGGGTGAGTAACTCAGGCTTCTCTCCCACACTGTATAGTTAATCTTCTGATGTGAAACTAAATATTTTATGACAGGTCTCACTCACAAACTCAGAGCTAGTCCAGAGGTGATCTAGCTAGGGCTCTTCAGCTTGGAGAAGAGATGGCTGAGGTGAGAAATGATAGAGGTCTATAAAATACTGAGTGGAGTGGAACGAGTAGACCTGAATCCCTTGTTTACTTTTTCCAAAAATAATAGGACAAGGAGGCACACAAAGAAGCTACTAAGTAGTAAATTTAAAACAAATCTTAGAAAATATTTCTTCACTCAACTTGTAATTAAACTCTGGAATTTGTTGCCAGAGAATGTGGTAAAAGCAGTTAGCTTAGCAGGGTTTAAAAAAGGTTTGGGTAATTTCCTAAAAGAAAGGTCCTAAAGGAAAATCCACTGCTTATTTCTAGGATAAGCAGCATAAAATGTGTTGTACTGTTTTGGGATCTTGCCAGGTATTTGTGAGCTGGATTGGCCACTGTTGGAAACAGGATACTGGGCTTGATGGACCTTCAGTCTGTCCTAGTATGGCAATGCTTGTGTTTGTACGTCTCACATGGGAACTGTCTCCTGACGTGATTCTCCTCATAGCTGGTCTCATAACTGGGAACTGTCTCATGGACTCTCCTCAGAGCTGATCTCATGCATGGGAACTGTCTCTTGGACTGACTCTCCTCAGAGCTGATCTCATGCATGGGAACTGTCTCTTGAACTGACTCTCACAGCTGGTCTCATAACTGGGAACTGTCTCATGGACTCTCCTCAGAGCTGATCTCATGCATGGGAACTGTCTCTTGGACTGACTCTCCTCAGAGCTGATCTCATGCATGGGAACTGTCTCTTGAACTGACTCTCACAGCTGGTCTCATAACTGGGAACTGTCTCATGGACTCTCCTCAGAGCTGATCTCATGCATGGGAACTGTCTCTTGGACTGAGTCTCCTCAGAGCTGGTCTCATGCATGGGAACTGTCTCTTGGACTGACTCTCCTCAGAGCTGGTCTCATGCATGGGAACTGTGTCTTGGACTGAGTCTCCTCAGAGCTGGTCTCATGCATGGGAACTGTGTCTTGGACTGACTCCTCAGAGCTAATCTCATGCATGGGGACTATTTCTTGGACTGATTCTCCTCAGAGCTGGTCTCATGCATGGGAACTGTCTCTTGGACTGACTCTTCTCAGAGCTGGTCTCATGCATGGGGACTGTCTCTTGGACTGACTCTCCTCAGAGCTGGTCTCATGCATGGGAACTGTCTCTTGGACTGGCTCTCTTAAGAGCTGGTCTCATGCATGGAGACTCTCTCTTGGTCTGACTCTCCTTAGAGGTGGTCATGCATGGGAACTGTCTCTTGGACTGACTCTCCTCAGAGCTGGTCTCATGCATGGAAACTGTCTCTTGGACTGGTTCTCCTCAGTACTGGTCTCTTGGGTATGTGTCACAGTAAGAAGTTTTCCTCTTTTTAAGGATTAGATGAGACGTTGTTAATGTCTGTCTCTTTCTTTCCCAGGTTTGGCCATTTTGCTGCAGTTGCAGCTGGGTAAGAAGAATGTCTCTTTCCTAAATTTATATCCCGGAGGTTGTGTCTAGAATGTCTTTCTCTTTACAAGTATATATCAGACTGTCTCTGTGTAGTCAATGAGTTATAGTTTTGTGTGCTGGGTTAGTATGTTGTGTGTATGTGATGTGTTGGATTAGTACAGAAGTGTTTCTTTGTGCATAGTTGATGAGTTTTGTGTGTTGGATATCTGTCTAGGAATATGTCTCTGTATAATTCTGTTGAATTGTGATGAATGAGTGTACTAATGCTTTGTGTAGTTGGTGTGTAGGATGACTGTACAGTTGTGTTGAATGAGTAAACAAATACCTCTGTGTGTAGTTGATGAGTTGCGTGTGTGTGATTGTGTGTATATAGCTGTGTTGGGTTACTATAGGAATGCCTCTATATGAAGTTGTTGGTTTTGTATATGTATATGTGTTTGCTGGATATCTGCATAGAAATGACCCTTTACCATCGTGTTGAATGAATGTATGAATGAGTCTGTGTGTAGTTGATGATCTTGTGTGTGTAAATATCTCTGTATGTAACAGTGTTGTGTAGGAATTGTGAACTGCTGTGTAACTTCCTCTTTCACTGATCAGATCTCTTATTTTAGTATTAGTTGGAGGGAGCATCTGGCTTGGGCAGACTAGATGGACCATGCAGGTCTTTTTCTGCCGTCATCTACTATGTTACTATGTATGTCCTTATCCGACGCTCTGCTCTTCCTTACCAGGCTCTGCACTGAAGCTCGTCTGTTATTTTACTAACTGGGCTCAGTATAGACCAGAACCTGCAAAGTACATGCCAGCCAATGTGGACCCCAATCTGTGCACCCACCTGATGTACGCCTTCGCCACCATGAACGATCACAAAATCGCGCCCTATGAGTGGAATGATGACGTGCTGTACAAACAGTTTAATGACCTCAAGAAACAGTCAGTGACCAAATCCATTTCATCTATTGAATGCTAGAGAAAGTGTTATTGGTTACCTTTTTTGTTCTCATAGATTTTGGGCGAATGCTAGTTTATTGTTCCACCTGCAGAGACCCCAAGTCCCTTGGAGATGAGCCTCATGAGATCAAAGGTCTCTTTATTGCATTATCCCTGTAGCTGGAAGGGCCTTAAGTGCTTAGAACTTCCAAATGTAAATTCATCCTGTGATTTTGCAATGTAGATGCCTGCAAAGTATTTGGGGGGGGGGGGGGGGGAGGGGGGAGGGAGCTGCAGACAGGTGTGGGCTGGGGAAGCAGCACTGGGTACCTAAGCTACCTCCCTCAATTTTAGGTACCTAAGTTAGGAAAGTTTCAGCCTAACGCTTAGGAGCCTAAGATTGGCTGAACATCTTCCAAACTTGTGGTAGTTATTTAATATTTAATGTACCTCATCTTGCTTTGAAAATCAACCCATTCGTGAGCTGAAGCCCTGTTCACTTTAAAGAAAGCCGATATGAAGCCTGTCTGGAGTTTTGTTCAGTTTTCTTCTTCTTGCTGGTGGACAGAAAAGAGTGTAGGAACGACTGTGGCTAGAACACGCCTTATCCTGAGCAGGGGCCAGAGCCCAAGGTGGGGGGGGCACTTTTTACTACTACTACTATTTAGCATTTCTATAGCGCTACAAAGCGTACGCAGCGCTGCACAAACATAGAAGAAAGACAGTCCCTAGCCCTCCTCCCCCAGCCACAGACCCCCCCCGCCGCCGACCCTCCCCCGCTACTTTCGACCTCCCCCCTGCCGCCACTGCTGCCACCGCTGCATGATACCTTTGCCGGCGGGGGTCCCCAACCCCCGCCAGCCTTAGTCTTCTTCAGCACCAGTCTCCAGCGCATTCACTGATCTGTGTTGTGAGTCCTGATGCCCAGCACGTCCTGCACGTTCCTTTTTTCACTTAAAGGAACGTGCAGGACGTCAGGACTCACAGATCAACGAACACGCCGGAGACTGGCGCTGAAGAAGACTAAGGCTGGCAGGGGTTGGGGACACTCGCCAGCAAAGGTACCTGGCGGCGAGTCGAAAGTGGTGGTGGGGGGGGGGGTCAAACATACAGAGGGCCAGGACTAAATCTGTGGGGGCCCATGCCCCCATGGCCTCACCTAGCTACGCCCCTGGTCCTGAGGAGCTTGCAAAGAAACCAGCAGCATGTAGGCCTGTGAGAGCAGTTTTCCAGCTCCATTCATGTATTTTTTAAGATGGTGACTTGCTTAGAAAATTTGTTTTGTTTCACTCACAGAAACACACAGCTGGTCACACTGTTGGCCATCGGTGGATGGAACTTCGGCACTGCCAAGTAAGACTTTTTTCTTTCTTTTAAATATATGTTGAAGGTAACTGAGACAATACTGTGTCATGCTGCCAGTTCTGCATGACCACAGGCAGGATACTCTGCCCTCCCTTGGTGTTCAGAGAGGAGATGGTAATGCTAGAAATGGTGCGTGAGAATTTAGTGAGAGTCCTGGTGGAGGAGATGTTGTTTTCGAGAGATCTATGTGCTCGGAGCAGTGTTGAGTAACAGATCTGACTTCTCAGGTTCACCGCCATGGTTGCAAGTCCTGCTAACCGCAAAATCTTCATCGACTCAGTGATTCAACACCTGCGGAAATATGAGTTTGATGGGATTGATCTGGACTTTGAATACCCAGGATCGAGAGGAAGTCCCTATGAAGACAAGCACCGCTTCACCATCTTAACCCAGGTGAGGTCCGGACTGTAGGTGGATGATGTGAGCGTGCTCTCTGCTGAAGTAACGGGCTCTGTGTGGTATAAAAGAGAACAGATAACAGGATCTCTCAGCTCTCGGAAAACTTTTAAACAACAATATACATCTTTTTTTCAGCTCCGGGTTCTAAGTGAATTGAAGGGAACGGTATCGGTGCAGGATTTCCGAACGATCGTGCAGAGCCTGATTTTGACCAAGCTTGACTTTTCGTAATTCGTTGTTCTTACGTATTTCTTCTTTTCGACTTCAGGCACTGCAGGGTCATTCAGAAGCAGCTGCACAATCAATTATGGGAGTTTCGAAATCTGAACATATAACCCAGTGTTAAAAGAGCCAAAACCGAGCTCCTCATCTTTCCCCCTAAACCTACCTCTCCTCTCCCCCCTTTCTCTATTTCGGTGGATGGCACTCTCATTCTCCCAGTCTCATCAGCCCGTAACCTTGGGGTCATCTTCGACTTCTCTCTCTCCTTCTCTGCTCACATTCAGCAGACTGCCAAAACCTGTCGTTTCTTTCTCTATAACATCAGCAAAATCCGTCCCTTCATCTCTGAGCACTCTACCAGAACCCTTATCCACACTCTTATCACCCCCCGTCTTGATTATTGTAACCTACTACTCGCCGGCCTCCCTCTTAGCCATCTCTCTCCTCTTCAATCAATCCAAAACTCTGCTGTGCGACTCATTTTCTGCCAAAGTCGCTATGCCCACATTAGCCCCCTCCTTAAGTCACTTCACTGGCTCCCTATCCGTTTCCGTATTCTATTCAAACTTCTCCTATTGACCTATAAGTGCATTCACTCTGCCGCTCCCCAGTACCTCTCCACTCCTGTCTCCCCCTACGTTCCTCCTCGAGTGCTCCGTTCTGTTGATAAATCTCTCTTGTCCGTCACTTTCTCCTCTACTGCTAATTCAAGACTCCGTTCCTTTTATCTCGCTGCACCTCACGCCTGGAATGGACTTCCCGAGCCTCTAGCCCCGTCTTAAGCCGTTTTCAAGTCCAAACTCAAAACCCACCTCTTTACCACTGCTTATGACTCCTAACCACTACTCACTTGCCCTGTCCTTTTATTCTCACCTCTTTATTCCCTTACCCTTAATTGTTCTGTCTGTTTACCTGTCTTATCTAGATTGTAAGCTCTTTGAGCAGGGACTGTCTTCTGTGTATGGTGTACAGCGCTGCGTATGCCTTATAGTGCTATAGAAATGATAAGTAGATAGATAGATAGACATTGGCTTCCTGTTACATACAGAGTTTTGTTTAACCTGTTTGTGCTGAATCATCAGTGTATATATGGGACCCTGTGTCTACATATTTCTGCAGTGTTTTGAAGATGTATAAACCAGGACGTGCGTTAAGATCTGATATTTCTCAGCAGCTCTGTCTGTCTTCTCCAAAGTCATATCATTACGTGGAGACAAAACTGTGATCCTTGTCAGTTGCTGGTCCATCACTATGGAATACTTTACGAGGTCATTTGAGAACCTGTGAAAATACTCAAGAATTGAAACGTTTTTTAAAGACTCACTATTTTATAAAGGCCTTTTTTGAAGAATGGCATAGATTAAGGGTCAGATTTTTTTTTGACTGTATGTTTTTATGAATGTAACTTTGTTACCCACTTTGGATAAAAGCAGGCTATAAATAGGAGTAAATAAATAACAGTAAATGTCAGCATATAAAGACCCGCACAGTCCATCCAGCCTCTCCAACAAGGTGGTTAGAGCCGCATCCGCCACTCTGTATGTGCTTCCACCACTACTGACAAGGCTTGAGAAACAAAAGTCCTCAGTGAGATCTAAACTGTAAGTAAGACAGTTCAGCATGAAATGAAGGAGGGAGGGAGTTCCATGGCTTTTCCTACCATCTCTATGCTGATGACTCCCAAATCTACCTTTCTACCCCTGATATCTCACCTTGCATCCAAACCAAAGTTTCAGCGTGCTTGTCTGACATTGCTGTCTGGATGTCTCGCCACTTGAAATGAAACATGACCAAAACCGAGCTTCTCATTTTTCCCCCCAAACCCACCTCCCCACTCCCCCCGTTTTCTATTTCTGTTGATGGCTCTCTCATTCTCCCTGTCTCCTCAGCTCGAAACCTTGGGGTCATCTTTGACTCTTCTCTCAACTTCTCTGCTCATATCCAGCAGACCGCCAAGACCTGTCGTTTCTTTCTTTACAACATCCGTAAAATCCGCCCCTTTCTTTCTGAGCACTGTACCAAAACCCTCATCCACACCCTTGTCACCTCTCGTTTAGACTACTGCAATCTGCTTCTTGCTGGCCTCCCACTTAGTCACCTCTCCCCTCTCCAGTCGGTTCAAAACTCTGCTGCCCGTCTCATCTTCCGCCAGGGTCGCTTTACTCATACTACCCCTCTCCTCAAGACCCTTCACTGGCTCCCTATCCGTTTTCGCATCCTGTTCAAACTTCTTCTACTAACCTATAAATGTACTCACTCTGCTGCTCCCCAGTATCTCTCCACACTCGTCCTTCCCTACACCCCTTCCCGTGCACTCCGCTCCATGGATAAATCCTTCTTATCTGTTCCCTTCTCCACTACTGCCAACTCCAGACTTCGCGCCTTCTGTCTCGCTGCACCCTACGCCTGGAATAAACTTCCTGAGCCCCTACGTCTTGCCCCATCCTTGGCCACCTTTAAATCTAGACTGAAAGCCCACCTCTTTAACATTGCTTTTGACTCGTAACCACTTGTAACCACTCGCCTCCACCTACCCTCCTCTCCTTCTTCTTGTACACATTAATTGAATTGATTTGCTTACTTTATTTTTGTCTATTAGATTGTAAGCTCTTTGAGCAGGGACTGTCTTTCTTCTATGTTTGTGCAGTGCTGCGTACACCTTGTAGCGCTATAAAAATGCTAACTAGTAGTAGTAGTAGTAGGTTCAACGAGAATGGCCGTGGAAGACAGGAAGGAATAACAAGATGATGTTCGGAGGCACAAGGGAGGGTTTTGGATGGGATGTAGGGAGTAACCAGGGAAGCCAGATCGGACGTGTGCCGGTATGGAGGGTTTATGAATCGGAGTTGGTCATTTTCCCACTATTCCCCTTTTTTCTTTAAATGGCAAAAACAGATCAGGATGGAGGCTGGAATGGGCTTCAATGGCAACTTAGTAGTCGGGAGTAGGACTGGTGCTGGGTAGACTTCTGTGGTCTCTGCCTCAAAATTGGCAGGGAGAAACAGAGATAAAGTATACCAGTATTTAATTATGAAGAAGTGGAACCTGTGAAGAGTGCAAGATTCAACACTTGCCACCTGGATGGGCAGACTGGATGGACCGTGCAGGTCTTTATCTGCCGACATGTACTATGTTAAAAAGAAATAGGGGGCCAGTGGCGGAGAAGCAGAACAAACAAAATAAGGGGCACTAGTGAGGAGCCTAATGGAAATGTTTTGGACGACTTATACACATAAGCAGAGAACATCATTTTTCTTATTCCTTTCACTCTCGGGGAAATCACACACACCAGTTCTTTAGAGGCCAATCTCTTACAAATAAAGGCAGATCCGTCAACCCTGACTGCAGACCAAGTGATTGAAGACATACAGGCTGAGGTAAAGGCGCCCTCTTGTGGCATCGCTGATAATTAAAGTAATAAGACCCAATGCTGAAAAGTCCCTATTAAAAAAATCCCCGTTGCTTTTAGATCCCCTGTAAAAGCTCATGAGTCTGAAATAGCAATTACAGCGGGTAGCTCAGTAGGGAAAAAGCCAGCGCATGCGTAGAACAGCTACCAGCTATGCAGCGCATGTGTATGACAGTCACTCGCTAAGCGTGGGTGCTATGCGCATACCCAGAACGTTCCACTGCCACTACACACGGCTTTATACATGCATACATGCCAACTTTCACACCCCAGGAGGTTCATTGTTTATATGTGTGTTAACCAATGTACCCTAGTGAAATAAACAGAAAGTCGGTCTGATCATTTGAAGGAGAAAATCTGTCTTTGTGCTGTGTTCTGAATCATCTACAATTTTCTGAATAATGATTTAATGGGACAGAGTGGGCATGGGTTCAGCCAAGGGAAGTCTTGCCTCGCCAATTTGAGTTGGTTGATGTAGTGTATCTAGATTTTTAGAAAGCTTTTGACAAAGTTCCTCATGAGAGACGCCTGAGAAAATTAAAAAGTCATGGGAATGTTCTGTTGTGGACTGGGAACTAGTTAAAAGATGAAAATTAGAGACTAAGGTTAAATGGTCAATATTCTCAGTGGAGGAGGGTGAATAGCGGAGCGCCACAAGGATCTGTACTGGGACCAGGGCTTTTATAAATGATAAGGGGTGAGGTGATTAAATTTGTAGATGATGTGAAACTATGCAAAGTTGTGAAATTGCAGGAGGACCTTAGGAGACTGGAAGGCTGAGCATCAAAATGGCAGATGAAATTTAATGTGGATAAGTGCAAAGTGAAAAGACTTAAGTTTAGACTTACACACATGCTTGTGGATTTTCAAAGTTATGAGCGTAAATTTAAGAGAAAATATGTGTGCGAAACAGTGGGGGGATCATTTTGAAAGGGTGTGTGCTAGTGCCCTTTGAGAACCGGTGCCCTTTAACAAAGCCGCGGTAGGGCTACTGTGTCAATGGCTTGCGGCAAATCGACTCTACTGCCGGGCTACTGCTTGAGTCCTACAGTAGTGCCGATTTGGACCGTGCATCATTTCCAGCGCTCAAAAAAAAATTGTATTTTTTCAGCGCTGGGGTTTGCTGCCTGGTTACCGCCAGGCAGGGGCGTAGCTACGTAGGGCCACGGGGGCCTGGGCCCCCGTAGATTTGACCCTGGACCCCCCTGCCGAAGACCCTCTAGACCTCCCCTCCCGCTGCCAACCCGCCGTTGCCATTGCCTACCTTTGCTGGCGAGGGACCCCAACCCCCGGCAGCTGAGGTCCTCTTCTTCCTTCATTTTGTTTCTGAGTCTGATGTCCTGCAGGACGTCAGAAACAGAACGAAGCCTTCGCCGAGGTCCTCTTCTTCCTTCATTCTGTTTCTGTTCTGTTCTGTTTCTGAGTCTGACGTTCTGCACGTACAACGTGCAGGACATCAGACTCAGAAACACAACGAAGAAAGAAGAGGACCTCGGCTGGCGGGGGTTGGGGTCCTCCGCCAGCAAAGGTAGGCAATGGCGATGGTGGGGGAGGGTTGGCAGTGGGAGGGGGGGGTCGAGAGGGTCATCGGTAGGGGGGGGGTCAAAGTTGGTGTGGGCAATGGGGGGGGGTGTCAGCAATGGCAGGGGGGATCAGTGGCATGGGGGGGGGGGGCTAAAATGTGCCCCCTCACCTCGGGTTCTGGACCCCCCTCCCGCCAAAGTCTGGCTACGCCCCTGCTGTCAGGTTAGCGCAGGAACCCTCACTGCCTCCTAAATACGAGGCGATATGGGGTCTCCTGGGAAATGGCCGCACAGCAAGTAATAAAAGGGGGTCTCAAGCTGCAGCAACCCGTGTGCCGACACCACCGCAGGGGTCTTTTTACCGCAGCTTGGTAAAATGACCCCTAAATTCATTGTAAACCGCTGGGATGCTTATTATGCATGGCACGTTGGACTGTTATAAGATTGCTCTTTAAATCATATTCCCCTTTCCAGGAGATAGTAGCGGCATTTGAGGCCGAAGCTGCAGCCAGCGGACGCCCGAGGCTTCTGGTTACAGCCGCAGTGTCTGCCGGCAAAGGGACAATCGATACTGGATATGAAATTGCAGAGATAGGGAAGTAAGTACAGAGACTCCGTAACTGAGAGCTTTAGCAGAGACCTTCCCTCCCATCCTTCTAAGGAACATTGAAAAGCCAAAGGACTCTGTTGTGCTGCTGGATTACTATATCTATCTACATGTGTTTGTGTTTTATACAGGGCTTTTTTTGAGGGGGGTCTTGGGGGTAGTGAGTACCGGCACCTATTCCTTTGACTGCTAAAATTGACCCGTGGTCCTCAAGTTTTAAAGAATGAGCTCAGGCTGTACCAGGGGCGTAGCCAGACTTCGACAGGAGGGGGGTCTAGAGCCCGAGGTGAGGGGGCACATTTTAGCCCCCCTCTGGCACTGTCAACCCCCCCTCCATTGCCGACCCCCCCTGCTGCCGCTGCCGCCACCACCACCACCACCACCACCACCAACTTTGACCCCCCCCCCCGCTGACAACCCTTTTGGCCCCCCCTCCTGCCGCCAACCCTCCCCCGCCGTCGCCTACCTTTACTGGCGGGGGACCCCAACCCCCACCAGCCGAGGTCCTCTTCTTCCTTCGTTCTGAGTTTGACGTCAGAAATAGAACGAAGGAAGTAGAGTACCTCGGCTGGCGGGGATTGGGGTCCCCCGCCAGCAAAAGTAGCAGATGGCGACTGCTGGTTGGTGGCGGGAGGGGGGGGGTCGAGAGGGTCGTTGGCAGGGGGGGTCCATGGCCAAATCTACGGTGGCCCAGGCCCCCATGGCCCCACGTAGCTACACCCCTGGGCTGTACACAACAATTCTACCTTGTCATAGATTCTTCTGTGACTGGTTCCAGGGGGCCTGACTATTGTGGGGTGGGTCCCTCAGAGATCACCCCACCCCTGAAGGGTGGACTGGCATTCAAGTACTGGTATGTTTTTTGCTAGAAAAAACGCACTGGTTATATATATATATATAGCTAGTTTTATTTATGTATTTGGATTTAGCTCATGTCTTTTAAGTAGTAATTGAATGTAAGTTATATTCAGGTATTTCCCTGCCTTAAGGGCTAATGATTTCAATTTTACCTGAGGCAGTGGAGGGTGAAACAATTTGCCCAAGGTTATAAGGAGTGTCGGTGGGATTTGAACCCTGACTTCCCTGCTTCTCAGCCTGCTGCTCTAATCACTGGGGGGGGGGGGGGGGGGGGTCCATTTATTATGCTGTGTTAAGTCCTAACGTACTCTAATGCAACTAAAAATGGAGTCCTGTGGGACACCCTCAGATGTCCTGTGGTAACTTCAAAATGCATGTGCTAAAAATGGCTTTTTTTTTTAGTGGGCGTGTCCGGAGCGGAGAGTGGGCATTCCTGCACTATAGTGCATCTACATGATCGTTGGTTAGCGTTGGGACACCACGTGAGCCCCTTATACCTACAAAATGGGTGGCGGTGAATGCGCAGGCAGTAATTTTTAAAAATTGCCATGTGCTAATGACACAAAATATTAGTTAAAGGGATAGGATCCACAAATCGCTAGACTATATTTTGATACAAGATCCCTGGTAAATAATGGTGAGGTCTGAAGAACTTCCTGCCAGAGTCTTTTTCTAGGAGGAAAACGGCCTCAAAGAGCTCATAGATATCAGGTATCTTATAGAGCTTAATCGGATCTAACTGATCCTCTCTTCATCATGGGCCCTAAAAAACCTGCATTGAAAGAGTACTGCTACTCAAAATAATACTTCTATGCCAATTCTGCAGTCTCAATATGAAAAAACAATTATATATATATACTGGTTCAGGAACAGACCTTGCAAACCTCTGGCAAGTATTAAATACTGAAGTGGCACTTATCTTTTTATTTCACGAGCCCTTCAATATGTGCTGAACCACTACATCTGTTGCAGGTCTACGAGCAGCATATTATCTGCTATCACTACCCTCTGGCCCCAATGACAACATTGATAGAAACAATAGAAAAGTGGCTTAGCTCGCAGGAGGACCTGCGTAAGAGAATACTAAGACTGGTTTTTGTCACAGCTTAAGGAATCCCTAGATTTCTTCCTCTAGAAATGCTTCCTGTATCAGCCCAGATCAGATTTGCTGTTTTCTGCTGTTATTCTTTCCTTCTTTCTGCTCGAAGAGATGCTACTTTTCCGTTTTGTGTTGGCTGTTGGCCTCTGATGCGGGAACCCTGATTCCCCGTGAAATGCTGCAAGTCTCGGCCTCCCCTGATGTGCTTCTTTTTTTGGGTGAAGGCTGACCAACATTCTATATTGTTGTCGTACAGACATACCCAGAGAAAGAGGGAGGGAAGGGTTCAATCGGAGACATGCGAAGCTCCTACACAGTGTGACCTATGCAGGGCATTTATTTAACAGTAACTGTGAGATTCTTGGCGTCTTCCCCGTTTCAGAACGCTAGATTTTATCAGCGTGATGACCTATGACTTCCATGGAGGCTGGGACACGTTCACAGGACACAACAGCCCACTTCATCGAGGATCTGCTGACCAGGGTGACTTTATCTACTTCAACTGTGTAAGGACATATCTTTTATTTATTTATTTGTTACATTTGTACCCAATATTTTCCCACCTTTTTGCAGGCTCAATCTGGCTTACATACAGGTATCTGCTGATCCGCCAGATCTCTGTGGATGAAAGTCACTGATTTGGATGAGTTTCCTCTGCTTTGTCTGCAGGAGTTTGCTATGAAATACTGGAAAGATAATGGTGTCCCTGCTGAGAAGCTGATTATGGGATTTCCAACCTATGGAAGAACCTTTCGACTCACCACCTCTAATACAGATGTTGGTGCTCCAGCCTCTGGGGCTGGTTCTTCTGGGCCTTATACTCGGGAGGCTGGTTTCTGGGCCTATTATGAGGTAAAGTGGGCTCTGGATTAAGAGGATGGGTAAAGAAATTGGGGAGAGGGGGTTCTGGACCTATTATGAGGTAAAGTGTGTACTGGATTAAGAGAATGATTAAAAAAATGGGGGGGGGGGGGGGAAGGTTATGGGCCTATTCTGAAGTAAAGTAGGTACTGGATTAAGAGAATGGGTAAAGAAATGCAGGGGAGGGGGTTCTGGACCTATTCTGAGGTAAAGTGGGCTCTGGATTAAGAGAATGATGGGGGGGGGGGAGGTTCTGGGCCTATTCTGAAGTAAAGTAGGTACTGGATTAAGAGAATGGGTAAAGAAATGCGGGGGGGGGGGGGGGGGGTTCTGGACCTATTCTGAGGTAAAGTGGGCTCTGGATTAAGAGAATGGGTAAAGAAATTGGGTGGGGGGAAAGGTTCTGGGCCTATTCTGAAGTAAAGTGGGTACTGGATTAAGAGAATGGGTAAAGAAATGCGGGGGAGGGGGTTCTGGACCTATTCTGAGGTAAAGTGTGTACTGGATTAAGAGAATGATTAAAAAATTGTGTGTGTGGGGGGGGGGGGGGAAGGCTCGGGGCCTATTATGAGGTAAAGTGGATAGTGGATTAAGAGAATAGGTAAATAAATGGGGGGGGGGGGGGGGTTGGACCTATTACTTGACCATCTTACAAGCTCATCAGTTACAGCCTCTCCATCTTCACTGACCGCTGATGATTTTGATTATGGATAAGACAGTACCAAGCTCCCTGTTGTCATTCTCCATCCCTTCATCAACCCCTGTTACTACTGTGTAAACCTTCCTCCCCCGCCCCATTTTCCTCTTGTATTATGTGTTGTGTTGATGTGCTATGTGTGTCTTCCCTTCTCCCAATTATATAATAGAACTGTAAACTGCTTAGATTTCTTGTCTATAATATTGGTGCATCCAGTGAAGTGAACCTTGAACCATGAGGCAATGGGGTTTTTCTGCTTTAATGTTATTTTTTTTATGGTGATAACACATTAATCACCGTAACAGAAGGGTAGTTTTCTCTAAATTGAAGGTGAGGTTGGTGGGTCCTTTGCTGTCTGTACACTGGGCAATAATTGTATTTTTTCACAGATATGCACATTCCTATCAGGAGCTACGGTGAAATGGATTGACGACCAGAAGGTGCCCTATGCTTACAAGGGGAACGAGTGGGTTGGATTTGACAATATCCAGAGCTACCAGTGCAAAGTAAGTCCTTCCTTGAGCCTTGGAAGCCGTGGAAAGAGCTAAATTCTTATGATCCACAGCTTGTGCTTCTCAGAAGTGACACTTTCCTTTTGTGTCGGATGCTAATTTATTATGGAAGAGAAGCTGGAACCCCGTATTCTGTTGCTGTGTCTACTGATGCTGTGCAGGGGATCTTGTAGCTGTGTCCATTTTTTATTTTTTATTTATAGGTTTAATAATATTACATTCAAAGAATAAACTTATAAATGTACTAGTAAAAGAGGCCCGTTTCAGAGCAAATGAAACTGGCGCTAGCAAGGTTTTCGTCGCCATCACCCCCCCCCATGGCCAACCCCTTCGTTGTTCTGCCATTGCTCCGCCCCCAATGTCATGACGTTTGATGCGAGGGCGGGGCACGGAGCGATTTCCCACCCCGCCTCCCTCCCTGCCAACCCCTTCATTGTTCTGCCATTGCTCCGCCCTCGAGGGCGGGGCCTGGAACAATTTTGGTGGCTTCACCACCACGAACCTTCGAACCTTTTTGAAGGAAGTCAGGGCTTGGCTTCACTGACGTCAGTGTCCTCAGAACGTTGAGGGTGAGTTTTATTATAGTAGATTAGCAAAATCAGCAAAAAACAAGATTAATTGAACTTAAAGAAAAGTTAAGGAAATATTCCTTCAAACTTGATCCACAAAGTTTTTGACCAAGATACAAGGAAATAACTAAAGGAAAATACTTTATGATTAATCTAAATCAATTATGGAGCAGGAAGAAGTCAAACACTCACAGCCAGTTTATACAGCATATGTATCAAGTGGGTTCATTCAAGGAAGCATTTTTTTCACCCTCCTTATGAGAAATAAATTCCTGCAATTTCTTTCGGGTCAAAGAAAACAGAATTAACTGCGTTTAGAGACACCAAAGCATCTACAGGCAAATTTAAGTACAAAAGATCCACCGAAAGAGAGAACTTTTGGTTTTAAAACCAAGAATTCTCGTCTTCTTTTCTGTGTTTCTCTTGCTAGATCTGGGAAAACTTGGTAGCTGTGTCCGTTCTTAAGGTCATTTATGTTAATGCATCACATTCAGCATATTCATAAGTTTTTGTCACATGATGATTCACATATGGTGATCTATGAGTCAATCAAAATTGAAGCACCGTAAAGTGCTATACGAGGGCTTTATTTTAAAATGCTGAGGCCCTACATTTTTTGCAGTTTTCTCAGCAGCTGCTTTGAATTTCTGTGAGAAATTTTAAATATTTAATCATCATTCTTATGTATTACTATTAAACAACTTTTAATTATCTTAAGCTGACATTTTAGCGTTACTCCCTAGTGATTTTTGGCTTTAAAAATGTTTGAGCTAATGTCATTCAAACAATACAATTAACGTGTAAGAATTTCCCAGTCATGGTGAATCCCCAAATTGTCCGCCCCCAGCTTTAACACAGGCTCTCAGTCACTTTGGGAAGTTCTTAACAGCCTTGTTAATCGGTCCCTGTGGCGGGTTGTCCCGGATCATCTGTCAACACCTTGTCCAAGATTGCCGTTCCAATCCGAAATGCTTTTAAAAGAAATTATCTGTAAATTATCATACTATCAAATACAAATTATTGTTTACAAAAGTCTATGTCACTGTGACATCATTAACAGGAAGCTGGTACCCTGATTTATTTTTCAAATAACTGTAGTTTTATAGTGAAAACATCTTTGAACGCTAAAAAGTCTCTGACTTCACCATATTTCACTCAGCTCATAAACACAGATAATAACGGCAAATAAAGTTATAACATTTCATATTGAAATTCCAAGCAATTGCTGAGAAAACAGCAAAAAACTCTAAGGGGTTACTTTTTTTTTTTTTTTTGTCTCACCCTGTATATCTGATACTGGTGCAAATACAATACAGCTTAGTGCTACCTCTTACTAAAGCCATGTAAACCATAAATTTATGGCAACAAGGTTAATGAAAGATGGAGGAAAAAAACCTCAGACTTAAACTGCATCTCACGCTCCATAGTCATATGCTGCCAGAAGCAGAAGCACAGGCCAAAAAACCTTCATGTGTATCTAACAATTTGCTATCAGGTTGCCACTAGGAATACACTGGAAAGAACTGCAAAATGTCAGTTCAAATGTTTATTTATTGCATTTGTATCCCACATTTTCCTACCTATTTGCAGGCTCAATGTGGCTTACAAAGACCTGTTATGGCATTGCCATTCCAGGGTAGTAAATACAATTGGTGTTACAATAAGATCAGGGATGAGAAGAAAGATCTATACAGACAGTTATAGGAAGATACCTATCAGAATAGGGTGAAGTGGTGCAGTGTTATGATTAAGTTATGGATTCCCATTGTAGGCCTTGTTGAAGAGATGTTAGGCTTATCGTAATGCTCTTCCCTGCAATCAGTGTTCTCAGCAAGTCCACAGCATACTTCACTTCAATATCATGCCCTTGAAAATCCCAGCAGGGCCTCTTGTTTCGCCTTTACCACGGCTGCCTCAGGGGAGAAGTTTCAGCTTCCAAATGCATATTTATTTGTTGCATTTGTATCCCACCTTATCCCACCTTTTTGCAGACTCAAAGTGGCTTTTAGTATCATAAACATTTAGTATTGCATGATCTTGTTAGTATGATGATAAAAACAAAGTAGTAGTGTACAAGCAGATTTTAAGAAACAGTTCTGAGATTAAGTAGGCGAGTTGTGTAGTGTATGTTCACTTGGGTTGGTCTTTTTGGTATGCTCTTTCAAAGAGATGGGTCTTCACTAGTATGCGGAAGTTCGTTCTTTCGTAGGTCGATGCATATACTTTATGTTTCAACTTTTTTTTATTAATGTCAATATGATATAGTGCAACCATCATTTACAAACCAGAAAGACAATTATAGGTTCCAATGCAGTGCACATCAAACAATACAGTCCATCAACAAATTTTTACTTGTTTCTCCCCCCCCCCCTTCTCCATCTGTCCCATTGAGACCTATGGGTATCATAATACATACCCTCGAGAACTATCTCTGGGTAATATTCTCCCCTCCCTCTCCCCCCTCCCTTATCGTAGTGTTCCTTTGTCTTTCATTTATAATAGAACTCTCAAGAGGTGGTATACTTGTTAAAGGGCTGGTATGAATACCACCTCTTCAGTTGACCCAAATTTTTGTACAGCAAGATCCTGTACCCAGGTCTGGGCTCCTGGAACTGCTCACACCCATGTCTGCACATGTGCTGGCTGCTATTCTGCATCTTACATGTTTGCAATACTAACATTTTTGGGCAGAATATCATGCACTACTCCTGTGCCCGGACTCGTGCTTAGCTCAGGCTGCTGTTAGAGCTGAATCATGACTGCAGAAAAGTGAGACAGTAGTGCAAGGGAACTTCAGTTCTGTCTTTTTTTCACTGTGTTGTTTCTGCTCATGTATGGTAGCAAAAAAGAGAAGACACAAGCATCAAATCCTCAGTAGCGTGACTGCAGAAGAAAAGGAAAGATGGACTTGTGAGAAGCCACTGAGTTTAGGATAAGCAGTTTAAAATCTGTTGTACTCTTTTGGGAGCTGATGGGAACAGGACACTGGGCTTGATGGACCATCGATCTGTCGCAATGTGGCAGTGTTAACCCTTTGAACCTCCCCAGACTTGGCATTAAAGCCCTTCCTTTCTGACTCCTGAGCACTTCTCTGCATCCGGGACAAACACAGTGGCTAACGGACTCCTTACCACTGATTTTAATATGCTGTGCGCAGGTGTTTAATTGTGCACTAAAGCCACGCTAACTCAGCACTAGCCCTGCGGAAAGGTCTTGAACACTTCCGTGCACTGGCCCCATAATGTAGATGGAAATCAGAAAGAAATCTGAACAAATATACTTTGCAGCTTATGATACCATTCAAGGGACAATGTAAGATGATCAAAAACTGATTTTGTACGTAATTTTGAGATTCCACAGATGTCTCCTTTAGACATTCTTGAGAAGAGGAGGAGGTTATTGAGATGACCAGGAATGGATCTGGGAGGTTGGGAGTGGGAAATTAAGGGATTCTGGCACTGAGACTAAAACTGCATGAGACGGGGGGGGGGGGGGGGGGGGGGGAACGAAGGAAGCCCCCTTGATACCCTTCTTCTAAAGGCATCCTGATACTAATGAGTGACAGTGTCTGGACAGGAAGTCAGACGCAGCTCAGGGTTCATTTCTTTTCTATATTTCCAGACCGCTTTTGCCGCATTTTCTTATTTCTCCTGTACAGGTGAAGTTCTTGAAGGAGAACAACTTCGGAGGGGCCATGGTCTGGGCTATTGACTTGGATGACTTCAGTGGCTCATTCTGTGGTGAAGGAAAATACCCTTTAATAAGCCAACTGAAGGCCCTCCTTGCAGGTAATGTACTGCAAAATTGCACACAGTTTAGCAGATCCCAAGCACCTTCCTATCTCCAGCAGGCTCCTAAAATGACATGTGGTTATTGTACTTTCAGTGTCCCTTGCATGCTCGTAAAATCATTCACTGGTCAGTACACCCTGAATACTGTCCCATAATAATTTACAGGTCAATATACCCTAATCACTCACATGTCAGTACACCCTGAATACTCTCCCGTAATCAGTCACAGTTCAGTATACACTGAGTACTCTCCTGAAATCATTGATAGGTCAGTACACCCTGAATATTCTCCTGGAAGCAGGATACTGGGCTAGATGGACCCAGTGTGCCTAGTGTACAGCGCTGCATACATCTAGTAGCGCTTTAGAAATGATAAGTAGTAGTAGTATTCTTATGTTCTTATGTAACCAGTCCGCTGAATACTGTGCAGGACTTCATGGCGCTCCCTCACTCTTCTCTGTGAATTTTTGTTTTCAGGTTCAGACACAAATTGTCCAAGTGGCCCCCCTCCTGATGGCACTACGACTTCTCCTCCTCCGACTCCTCCTCCGACTCCTCCTCCGACTGAAGACTCTTCAGTTGATCCAAATTTTTGCATTGGGAAACCAGATGGTTATCATGTGAACCCTCAGAACAGCAATCGATTCTACCTGTGTTCTTCAGGCAACACCTATCCCCTAAAGTGCCAGGACGGGCTGGTCTTTGATACAAACTGCAGTTGTTGTAACTGGCCGTGAGACGTTTCAGGTGCAGAAACACCAACACTGAATAAAATCCAGTGATATGCAGCAGTCTCTTGTTTTTTAGTTTATCAGAGTTCCAATGAGAACCGTCTCTTCCTTAGACCAGAGAAGGAAGCAGTAGTTTCTTAGGTTAGGATATCTATTGGGCTGGGTTTGGTACATTCTCTGGGTTGTGGGTCCAAATTACCCTGGGACGGGATCTTGGGTTTCTGTCAGGTACCTGTGACCTGGATTGGCCACTGTTGGAAGCAGGATACTGGGCTAGAGGGACCATTGGCCTGACCTAGTAGGGCTATTCATTCTTATGTTCTTAAGTAGTGTCACAACCCCTTCCTGTCTGGTCTACATCCAGATTCAGATTCACATAACTTTATTGGCATGACAATTTTACATGTGTTGCCCAAAATATAAATGGTTTTCTTCTATAAGTGCATGAAAGCTCTTCAATGCTGTCAAGTGGATGTAGTCAGAGAAGCCCTGAGATGTGCAGGGCCCCAATGAAGCCCATTTCTGAGAACTCACTGGTACTACTTTACACAGTAGCTCAGAACTGGGCTTCCTGTGTTTTAGGACCAGTCTGAGCTCTCCATCTTCTCAATCCCGCATCTCTCCCTACTCCTGCAATTAGTTAATGAGCCTTTGATGAACTGCCTGTATTTCAAGGACACAGCTGGACATAGGGGGCCTGAGTTTATGACAACACCTATGCGAAAAGTCCAGAAAGGTGCTTAATTACAAAAATAAATAGAAGGGCCTATGTACCTTTATAAAACAGACACCTGGAACAGGCCTCAGTAATGTGCAAATGCCAATAGAGAGATTTCTAGCTGCTCTGAAGATAGTGTAAATTTATGCAAGTGTGCACTCATTTATTTAAGCTTTTTTATTTATAATAGAAGCTATATGTAACAAAGAGACATGGGTAGTTCTTCAGTGTCTAAAGCAGAAAACAATGTAAATACAAGTCAACGGTTACAGTTTCCAATTTTTTCCCCTGATGGAACCCACCCCCAACCTCCCCCTCCATTAATACACATCTGTTTGCCAAGGTAAGGTAAGGTGGTCCCATTAAAGCTCCACCAAACATTATATAGGCATCAGCTATTCACCCCTCGCTACCCAGAAGGCCGAACCCTGCCCTTCAATTCCAGAAAACATGTCCATCTGATAGGAATCCATCTTAGTTTGATGTAATGCTGTCAGTCTATAACATTCACACAAGTAGGCTAATTTCCTCTTAACTTGCTGTAAAGATCGGATATCCCCTGACCCCCCCACCCTGCCGCCACCACCACCAATCTAGCAGCTACGAAGGTCAGAAGTGAAAGCTGGTCCTTAGTCATCAAGGCAGGGAATTTTGACATTCAACAGTTCCACCTCCATATTAGGGACAATCGGTTCTGTCAGCAGTGTTTGAGCATAGTCAAAAAACCGATGCCCAAAACTGGGAGAGCTGGGGACAAGTCTACCACATATGCATATAGGTCCCTTTGTCCAGGCAGCTTATCCGGCACTTGTTCCTCTCCTTAGACCTCCAAGTTCCCAGTTTATCTGGCGTGCAGTACCATCGAAACAACATTTTCAAACCATTTTCCATGATTTGAGTGGCATATGGGATCTTGTGAGTACGTTGACAGATTTCCTCCCATTCCTTAACACCGACAGTCCTATTCATATCCTTCTTACACACAGACATGTAGTTAGGTCGCTTAAAAGCATGAGAAACAAGGAGCTTATAAATTAAAGAAATTACTCCCACTACCTATTCAAAAACATGCACTGAAAGTAGTTCCTGGGAATGTCTGCAGGTGGTGCGTATATACGTTTTTTAGGTCGTGCCACCACGCATATTTATAAAAGGCTTTTGTACGTATTAAGCAGGGTTTCTATGTATCAAAGCCTGTAAAACTTACCCCCATGGAGAGTACGATTCAAACCCATTTCCTGTGTAATCGTGCTGTACTTGCAGGAAAAGGCTTTGACATATCATCCACCCAGGGGTAATTTTATAAAGTGTTTTAATGCATCAACAGCATTTGTAAAATTACTGCACAGGTTATATGCATACGGTGTGCACTTGTAATGACCCACACATAGGCTTGTTCTGGGGAGGAGGCGTGTGTCGATTTTAATGTAGGTGCATTCAAGTGTTCTTTACACACAGTGTCAATCCAGCTGCTGTTTCTGTTGGTTCACTCCTTGTGTTTTATACAGATTCACAGCCACCTCTGTGTCTTCATAAATAAGCCTTCCTTGGTGAGCTGCTATAACCCCCACACACACACATCTGCACCGATGTGCAGATCGTCAAAGGAGTTGAATGTAGCCTGTGTCCATTGACTTTTATACAGAGAGAGCAGAGCTATTGCTTGGAGAGGGGTTGAAGTATGTAAATGAACCCAGACAGATATAAATGTGCACAACTAATTCTCCTGGAATAATTTTCAAAGCAGATATTATGGGCACTTTTTTACTCATTTCATTTATTCATTTGATATTTCGCTCCATAACCAACAGTATCGAGCAAAGTACAATAAAACAATGCACATCGTATAAAGATGGAAAGCACAGTAAACCACTTACATTCCAAACATAAATATCAGCAGAAGTAATTTCATTTCATTCCAGCATTTAGAAGGACAATCTTAAAAGAGAAACAGTTGCTACCAGGCCAGAGTGAAGGCTCAGTTTTGTTAATAGCATCGCTGACTGTGCCCTTCGGGAAATCCGGGTGCTGATGGGCTGCAAATTTCATGGCACAGGGTCAATGCAAAAGGTTATTCTCAGGCACAAAGGTGGATGGCAACACGACTGCTGTAGACAGGAATCTGAATTCCTTTCGGTTTTTTTAGCGCAGTTGCTCCATTTTCAGAATTTGTCAGTGATCACATTTGAGTTGACACTGGCGGCTGTGAATCCCGCTGAGTCTCTGTGATAGGGTCTGATTTTATAACAGGTCACCTATCAGACTTTATAACATGGGCTCTCGGATTCACAAATTCAAAAGTTCTCTGAGGCCAGGTGTGTGCGTACTTTATGCTTGTACTCGTGCGTTTTATCAAATACACTTTGTATATCACAACTCCAACTAAACCTACAGCCCCAGGAACACCTACACATTACACACCATTTAGTCAGTGCATGATATGTGCAAGTACAGATTTATAAAAAGGCCTTTTACACATGTAACATGGGCTTTCCAAGAAAAAAAAATGTAGGTAAAGATCTTGCTGGTCGGTGCCACAGGCCAAGTCAAACCTATGTGCAGCTAAAGGGATGTAGATATGGCTGCTAGCATAGGCGGTCGGTGGCCCAACTGTTTGGGGAGGCTAAGGGGGGCGGCGTTAGGGGTGGGGCTTAAATCCATAATTGTCTGATAACACAGAAAAAAAAAATAAAAGTCACAATACCTTTTATTAAATTTAGATATTAGATATGTATCATATGTCAAAGAATAAAGTGGTTGCTCAAAGCATATACTAACCACAATCGCTCAACTCCAAAACACTATGCACAACTTTGTGCAAAAGCACACTCAGAACCTTACTGTACCATAAATATTACACTGGGCAGAACCTAATACACCAATATACCACCCATAAGGAAAATGCAAACCATCAACAATATGAAACAAGGGATCATATCATCACAATTCTCATGTAGAGCCACAAAACACCCTAATTCATGTTTAATGTGGGATAAAATGCCATAAATAAGTAAATAAATATAAACTTTTAATGTTGAGCACCTGATTCTCAAAGTGGACATATTCCAAACACTATAATGAAAGTAAAATAATGTTTTCTACCTTTGTTGACTTTTTCTGATCATGCTGGCCCAGTATCCGATTCTGCTGCTATCTGTCCTCAGTGCAGGTCAGGAAGTCATCCTCGTTAAATATCTCCCTGGCAACCCAGGACACCTCCAGCCAAGCCCCCCTGCTCTCTCAGCAGTAAGGTAAACACATTAAACCATAAACCATTTTCTACAACTGGTTACACAAGGCTAGAGGGCTTTCACTGCAGCTCCTGCTGTGAGGATGGAGGTAAATCAACAATTTAAACCCCTCAGGGTAGGCTTAGCCTCTCCAAGCCTCTTATACCGGGCGCCTATGCCCAGCTGTGAAACTGCCTCCTAATTGACTTGCCCAAGATCAGAAGGAGCTGCAGTGGGACCCTGTTCCTAGAGTGGTTTTGGAATGGGGTTCACACAATTTGCACACTTTTGAAAAATTAAGAACACCAAATTGCACATGAAAATGGCTGAGCAGTTTTCGTGGACTAATTCTCAAAGCATAAATACGTCATTGCCTGAAAGCGAAGTATCGTATGTGCAATTTTTGCATAAAATGAGAAAGAAATATACTTCAGTAACCTGCTGCAGCTACACAGGCTTGAGCCCACAGTGGGTGGGCACTAGAGAGAAAACAAAATGGGTTTTTTTTCAGTTTCAGCTGAAACCAAATTTGTGGCCGAAATACACCATGTCAGGCTTGCCCAGTGGAGATATGAGCCCTTGTGCCCGATGGCAGAGGATTCCTCACCGGGCTGTTGGCCAACCCAGAGTTCCCCCTGTGTCCCCCTCCGTTCCCCAGGGGTTGAGCCCCCAGGTGCGGGAAGCAAACAGCAGAGAGAACTGAGTCCAGAACAAAGTCCACGGGGCACAGCCAAGCAATGGGCAAAAGCAGGACCAGGAGCAAACAGTGGTCCTTGCCAGGCAGCAAGCAGTAGCAGATCCAGGAACAGGCAAAGATCAATACCAGGCAGCAAACAGTAGCAAGTCCAGAATCAGGCAGAGGTCAATACCAGGCAGCAAATAGTAGCAAAACCAGAAGTACTGTAACTACCCAGGAAACTGAATAGAAGCCGAAGCGTGGAAGGACTGGAGGCAGGGCTTTAAATAGGACAGGAATTAAACCCAAACATGCACAGCTGTCTTCAAGACGGCTGCCCCCACAGGAGACGCCCTCAAGCCCAAATATGGGCTTCCTTCCTGAGGCTGCCCAGCTCCAAGATGGCCGCTCCATCCTAAGGCGCCCACCTCTGAGATGGCCGCCCTATCCTGGCGATGCCCAAATCCAAGATGGCCGCCATATCCTCAGATGCCCATATCTTGCGTAAACAGGGAACATGACACACCATGTGGTTTCAGCCAAAGCTGAATCTGAAAATGTTACGCCCCTCCCCTCCTGAACAAAAGCAGGTTTCATTCCTCACTCCCCTGAGCAAAATTGGATCCCTGCCCCCCCCCCCTTCCCTAGCCTACATTACAAATCTGAGTGGTCTAAAAGCTTAGTTGGGGCAGGTGGGATTCTCAGTCGCTCTTGCCAATGCTGGCCTGTACATCTAAAGGCCAGGATTGATATGCATACATGATCATTTTTTGTAACTTACATGTGTTTAGTTGTTCTGCTGTGCTTAGATCAATAATTTTTTCTGGTTACTTTTCTCTAATTTTCTGTATTTTCCTACTGAATGTTTTCCTTTGGCCAGTGAAAACAAAATTTGATGCCCATCACATGCTCTGTTGGCAGAACAGTGTGTCACAAATGCCAGATTAAAAACAATTGGACAAATTAACCACCTTTTATCCACAGACAATTGTAATGATTGTGGCCAGAGATGCATTTACAGCCACCTCAGGGCTGGCTGACTTTTTGGTTCTGAGACCAGAACACAAGACATCATCATAATTCCTTTATAGTTACATAGATCTAAAGTGAACACATATGATATTAATTAAATATTCCTGTGCTCCAATGGTCAGGGTAACACAGAATCAGTAAAAGACCAGTCTGCCCAGTTATTCCGGTTTACACTGCTAAGGATCTATGCCAGCTGTCAGCTGCTTGTACCATCTCTGTCATCTGCCATATTACTATTCACGTAGCTCAGCAATGAAATTCCCACTGACCTTCCCACTCAGCATCTCTCCCTCCCTGTGTCTAACCACAACAGCTCCCAAGACCGGCCACAGTGTAGCCTGAAGACCGAGTCAGATGCTAGGTAGGGTTTGAACCGGTGCCCTAATCATTCAGCACCACTTAGTGCTAGGCAGAGCTAGACAACTACCCTCCCTCTCCATCTCGGTTATAATTTCTGTTTTCGACCTTATGTCAGGATGTGGCTTATAACAGGCATAGAAGGAGCAGCCGGAGTCACTCATGGCAAACCTTGCTTTGGGTGTGTCCGTTCTGCACCTGCCAGGTTCTCTGACCTCTGTATCCATCACCTGAGGGACACAATTTGGCTTTCTGAAGCTTGTCACACTGCACACGAGCTGACGCCCTCTTTCTGAGCCTATCGTTGCTCCCAGGAGGGGAGGTGGGGCATTCTGGAGGCAGGAGGAATGTTTGCATGTTAGGTGATAATAAAGATTAAAAATGTTTAATATCAGAGTGCCAGCGCTAACCCTCAGGGACTGGATGGCTCCAGCATGTCCTCTCCTCCCAAGGTTAACTGTGTGAGCTGTGACACCATGAACAGCACATGGAGACCAAAGCTCACCTGGGAATAATCATCAATAGCTTGTCTTCTGTTCCTGACACTAACAAGTCTGACACACGTAATTTAATTTCTTACTTTCAGAAAAACTCTAGTCCAGCGCAGGCGGAGAAATTCCAGGGACAAGAGCCTGGAGAGCCCCGGACAGGACAGAGCACAATTTATAATCCCATCCTTTCCTTCCACTTGTGACCCAGTGTCCTAGTGCCTGGGGTGTAGCACTGCCCAGAGAAAGACCTGTCGCTTGCATGTGGGGAAATCTTGCCTGACCAATTTACTACTACTACTACTACTACTATAAATCACTTCTATAGCGCTACCAGTCGTACGCAGCGCTTTACAATTGAACATGAAGAAGACAGTCCCTGCTCAAAAGAGCTTACAATCTAAATCAGGACAAACAGACAGGACCAAAAAGGATAAGGGAAGGACAGACAGAAGGACACATAAGGATAAGATCAAAGTTAAACAGTATCCAACCAAGACCAGTGCAAATCTTAGCAATTGCAGGTTCAGTCAGATTGCTGAGCTGGCATGTCATACGTTCAGGCTTTACTTCTACGTACTGTATACGTGGCTTGCGTAATGTGAAAAATAATTCTTTTTGCAATTCTTTGAAGGAGTAAACAAACATGTGGACAAAGGGGAGCCGGTAGATATTGTGTATCTGGATTTTCAAAAGGCATTTGACAAGGTACCTCATGAAAGGCTACAGAGGAAATTGGAGGGTCATGGGATAGGAGGAAATGTCCTATTGTGGATTAAAAACTGGTTGAAGGATAGGAAACAGAGAGTGGGGTTAAATGGGCAGTATTCACAATGGAGAAGGGTAGTTAGTGGGGTTCCTCAGGGGTCTGTGCAAGGTAATTAAATTTGCTGATGACACAAAGTTATTCAAAGTCGTTAACTCGCGACAGGATTGTGAAAAATTACAGAACGACCTTACGAGATTGGGAGACTGGGCGGCTAAATAGCAGATGACGTTTAATGTGAGCAAGTGCAAGGTGATGCATGTGGGAAAAAAGAACCCAAATTATAGCTACATCATGCAAGGTTCTACATTAGGAGTTACGGACCAAGAAAGGGATCTGGGTGTCATCGTCGATAATACACTGAAACCTTCTGCTCAGTGTGCTGCTGTGGCTAGGAAAGCGAATAGAATGTTGGGTATTATTAGGAAAGGTATGGAAAACAGGTGTGAGGATGTTATAATGCCATTGTATCGCTCCATGGTGCGACCGCACCTTGAGTATTGTGTTCAATTCTGGTCGCCGCATCTCAAGAAAGATATAGTAGAATTGGAAAAGGTGCAGCGAAGGGCGACTAAAATGATAGCGGGGATGGGACGACTTCCCTATGAAGAAAGACTAAGGAGGCTAGGGCTATTCAGCTTGGAGAAGAGACGGCTGAGGTGAGACATGATAGAGGTATATAAAATAATGAGTGGAGTGGAACAGGTGGATGTGAAGCGTCTGTTCACGCTTTCCAAAAATACTAGGACTAGGGGGCATGCGATGAAACTACAGTATAGTAAATTTAAAACAAATTGGAGAAAAGTTTCTTCACCCAACGCATAATTAAACTCTGGAATTCGTTGCCTGAGAACGTGGTGAAGGCAGTTAGCTTAGCAGGGTTTTAAAAGGGGCTAGACAGTTTCCTAAAGGACAAGTCCATAAACCACTACTAAATGGACTTGGGAAAAATCCACAATCCCAGGAACAACATGTATAGAATGTTTGTACGTTTGGGAAGCTCACCAGGTGCCCTTGGCCTGGATTGGCCGCTGTCGTGGACAAGATGCTGGGCTCGATGGACCTTTGGTCTTTTCCCAGTGTGGCATTACTTATGTACTATTGCACTGCCTGCTCTAATATATCACAGCACCTTTTCTGTTTATTTCCCCCATCCTGGCTCAAGTTTTAAGGGTTTCTAAGGACAAACCTGTCATTATCCTTGAAAAACTGAACAATTTGATTGGACTCACGCCTGCGCTTAACAGGTGTGAGGTTTCTGCAGTGATAATGATAAGTAGTAGTAGTAGTAAATAAAGCTTTTGTCCCCCCCCCCCCCTATAAAAGGAGCATAGTCCTGCTACAGCAGTATTGAGTCTGAGGGAGGACAATGGGTAGGACAGTGGTGTGCGTAGGTGAGTATCTCCATCAGGACACCTGAGCCCCTGACACTTCACACAGGTAGAAGAACAGAAGGGAAGCCATGTTGAGTCCAGGGAGCCCCCAGCGTCCTGTTCCTGCATCACAACTACCGGGGCAGATACCCCAAAAATGGCTCTAAATCTCCTGTTGTGAAAAATCTGATCTCATCTAATCTTATCTTTATATTTAAAATCCACCTCCAAGGTGGTTTACATAGTAAGAAACTGGCACAATTTATTAAGAACTAACAATAAAAAATCAACAGTAAAAAGACACATCCATTAGCTGAAATCTCTTCCAAATCCCTTAAGAAAAGAAAGGCTTTTGCGTTCACCAAGACTTTATTCTAGGCGGAAAAATTAATGAGTTCTGCTTTCTTTCCCAGGTCTGGCCTTTTTGCTGCTGCTGCAGCTGGGTAAGAATTTCCTCTTTTTCCCTTTCTACCACTGTATAATAGAAGACTTGTCTGTTTGTATGACAGAGATGTGAGAGTTGGTGAACACCTGGAATATAACAGCAGAGGATAGAGCAAGCAAAGCAGTGATAGAATTCAAGCGTGTAGGAAAGGCCGTGAGAGGGGAGATAGTCTGAACGGTGATACCAAGGAGATTGGGTGGCACAGCAGACACGGGAGACTGGGCATATTGGGTTATGAACTACTAGGTCCTATGTGACTATGAAATACAAGGAGTATTGTAACTGTACACAGTGCAGGAAGCATTACAGAGAGATGCAGGAAACAGTGAGGGAGAGAGACACCAGCATTTACTGAGAGATGCAGGAAACAGTGAGAGAGAGGCACCAGCATTTACGAGAGATGCAGGAAGCTGTGTGAGAGAGATGCAGGAAACAGTGAGGGAGAGAGACACCAGCATTTACTGAGAGATGCAGGAAGCTGTGAGAGAGAGATGCAGGAAACAGTGAGGGAGAGAGACACCAGCATTTACTGAGAGATGCAGGAAACAGTGAGAGAGAGGCACCAGCATTTACGAGAGATGCAGGAAGCTGTGTGAGAGAGATGCGGAAACAGTGAGAGAGAGACACTAGTATTATAGAGAGACGCAGGAAGCTGTGTGCAGTGGCGTACCAAGGGGGGGGGGGGGGGGCGGTGGGGCGTGAAAGAGATGCAGGAAACAGTGAGAGACACCAGTATTATAGAGAGTTTCTGTCTTTGTCATATTCCTTCACTTTGCTCTTCCTTACCAGGCTCTGCACTGAAGCTCGTCTGTTATTTTACTAACTGGGCTCAGTATAGACCAGAACCCGCAAAGTACATGCCAGCTAATGTGGATCCATGCCTGTGCACCCACCTGATGTACGCCTTTGCCACCATGAGCAATAATCAAATTGCTCCCTATGAATGGAATGACGACATCCTCTATAAACAGTTCAATGACCTCAAGCTACAGTCAGTAATAATTTAATAGTTTACACTTGATATACAAATCTTTTAAATGGACAGAGTTGTTTACAGATTCATTCAGACCTTCATGTAACTTTCATGTTTAAACAGATTTTATTGCAAACTAGAGTTTTCAATATTTTACACAGAAAAAGTTCACAATCAGCACAAGAGGTTGGATGATATTCTCAGTTCCTTTATCACAGGTCACCTAAAGTCAGGCATTTGTTGCACAGAGAAATATGAGCATTTACTACATGAGTATTACAGGTACTTGTGTAAGAGATAGCCGCAAGCTCAGCAGTTTTCTAGAACTAATGCACAGAAATCCAGGAAGCATGGGCAGGTCCCAACATTTGCACATGCAACTGTCGCATTTTAGCCTGCTAGTGATGGGCATGGCCCAACATTTGCACATGCAACTGTCGCATTTAAGCCTTCTATTGATGGGCGTGACCCCAACATTTGTACATGCAACTGTCGCATTTTAAGCCTTCTATGATGGGCGTGACCCAACATTTGCACATGCAACTGTCGCATTTTAGCCTGCTAGTGATGGGCATGGCCCAACATTTGCACATGCAACTGTCGCATTTAAGCCTTCTATTGATGGGCATGACCCAACATTTGCACATGCAACTGTCGCATTTAAGCCTGCTAGTGACTGTTGTGGCCCAATATTATATGTGTAACTGTTGCATTGAAGCCTAAATCCTTTGGAGTTGTGCGCAAGAGAAATTGGCATTCAGGGCCCAATATTCAGGCAGTGATGGCCAGCATTTTGCTGACCACTGGTGAGGCTGTGTCCAAGCTCCAGCATTGAATTTCCGGCTATGGGTTACCACATAAAGAAAGGACTGCTTTTCATGTGATTATCTTACTCAGCTTCAGCTGGGTGGTAACCGGTTAAATGGTTTTCAATATTGAGCCCTTAGTTTACAGGATAGGGTGCTAATTAGTGCTTTTAAGGTCAATTATTGATCTGTATCTCTAATTAAATGCCAATTTAGTGTGAATTACGCACATAACTATGTGCAGCCAATTTCAGGAATTTGGGCAGATCTTATCCTGAGCTCCTGGAGAAGTAGAAGTAGAAAGGGGATGCTGTCATTTTTCATCAGGACTCTGCACATGAGCTGGACAGAGTTAAACATGAGAAGAGGGACACCAGAAATTGCTGTCTCCTATATCCCTCATGCATATTCATTTGGGGATCTGGAATATCTGAGTGGTTTGCACTTCTCCAGTGTTAATATTCCTGATCTAGAACACAGAAAAGAAAGAGAACTCATTGGATGAAGAGAACATTTAAACTCATTTTCTTCTCAGACTGAAGCTTCTATTTCTTCTTTCTTGTATAACTGCTGTCCACTTTAATCTGTTACCATCTGATTTGTTCTTCACAGAAATTCCAAGCTGGTCACTCTACTAGCCATTGGCGGCTGGAACTTTGGCACTGACAAGTGAGAACCTTTAATATTGGCAATGCAACTGACTGATTTCTTGTCTAGTCTTTCACCCACCCCTTTGCAACATTTCATTCCAAACTGGTAGCCAGACTTTCTGGCCACCCAGAGAGCTTGACATTCGCTTCTGAGGAATGAAAAATATACTGGGATGCTACTTAAACAAAAGCTGCGCTCTGAAGCCAAATGACTATTCTGAGATGTCATGGCAAATAAATCACATGTTTTTAATTATTATTATTCATTTACAGACTTTATGAAGAAATTCACCAAAGGGAGTGTACAGAAAGAATAAGCTGGACTTAGGCAACAATTAACAGCAGTAAAAATATTCAAATAGCAGTACAGATCATGGCATAGTAAAGCTCCTACAACATCAGTGATAAGTTACGAGTGAGAGAAAGGCCATGAAACAATGATGGCGAGTGAGGAAACACAGGATGAAATGCTAGTTATTTATCAAGGCTTTTCAGGGGTTAATTTTATATATATATAGAGAGGCGCCTACAGGGCACCTGATTGGAGCCTGTTCTGTAAGGTATGTGGGCTCCTGATTTCGTCTGGGTTCAAAAAAGCTTTGGACAAGTTCCTGGAGGAAAAGTCCACAGTCTGCTACTGAGAGACATGGGGGAATCCACTGCTTGTTCCAGGATCAGTAGCATGCAATGTTGCTACTCTTTGGGGTTCCAGAATCTTGCTGCTTTTTGGGATTCCCCATGGAATGTTGCTATTCTTTGGGATTCCAGAATCTTGCTGCTTTTTGGGATTCCCCATGGAATGCTGCTATTCTTTGGGATTCCAGAATCTTGCTGCTTTTTGGGATTCCGTCAGGTACTTGTAACCTTGGAATGGCCACTGTTGGAAACAGGATACTGGGCTGGACCATTGGTCTGACCCAGTAGAGCTATTCTGTGTAATACTAGTGTAACTGGGTTCATATGCAGTTCTGTAAATGTTCAGGCCTAAATGCCAGAGATAAGCACGTATTTTATAGCATTCTATAAAGTTACACACTTAACTGCACATCCCGCCCAGGCTCTGCCCATGTGACACCAACCCATTCAATATGAGTTGTCTAAGATATGTCCATATTTACTGAATAGCACTTGGGTGGAGTTTTGGCATTTACACGCGTGAGCACACACACATACACATAGGCTGGTATGTTAATCAGTTAAATCAGTGCCTTGTTTGTAGAATCACCCCCTCAATGTTGGCCTGGAAGGTTTTGTCATGCTTGAATTCCCTTTTATTTGTATCTTATTCACTGTATATTAGGTAATAATTGTGTATTCTCTGTTCTGATATTATTATAAAAATATAAGAATAGCCCTACTGGTCAGGACCAATGGTCCCTCTAGCCCAGGATCCTGCTTCCAACAGTGGTCAATCCAGGTTACAAGTAGCTGACAGAATTCCAAAGAGATGCAACATTCCAGACTCCCAAAGAGTAGCAACATTCCCTGCTACCAATCCCGGGCAAGCAGTGGCTTCCCCCATATCTATCTATCTCAATAGCAGGCTGTGAAATTTTCTCATTTTTCCTTATGTTATTATTCCATACTTTAACCATTTCGGGCACTGGATTATAAGAAATCTAGAGCTGGATTTGGATGAGGAGGAAGGAAAGGGATGAGGCAGACCATGACCAGGATAGTAATCATGTTGGTACTGGGGACCTGCTCCTGGGTAACAAGTGAGCCTGCAGCAGTCACAACATTATTCACCTCTTTAAGGTTTACCACCATGGTCTCTTCAGCTAATAATCGTAAAATCTTCATCGACTCAGTGATCCGTCACCTCCGGCAGTACAAGTTTGATGGGATTGACCTGGACTTTGAATACCCAGGATCGAGAGGAAGTCCCCCTGAGGACAAGCACCGCTTCACAATCTTAACTCAGGTGAGGTCCAGGCTGTATGTCACTGGGTTATTCTGTATCCCTTAACTAAGAACATCTCAGTCTTTGACCAGGGGCTACGAACTGGGGCTCCTCTGCAAATCAGTGAATGAGGACCCTGAAACTTACCTCTTGACTTCACATTGAGGAATGGCTGAGACCCCTCTGCCAGGGGGCTGTGAATACCATCTCTGTTGTATCACCCCTTGGCTAGCCTGAGGAGCAAAAGCCTGGCCCAGGAATCAAACTCGTTTTGCTACCATGGAGCCATCTTGACCCCGAGGTCACCAGATTATTGCCTTGAATCACCCCAATCTTCTTAGTTACATTGATTGACAGTCTGTTCTGCTTCCCTCTCTAGGAAATAGTGGCAGCGTTTGAGGCCGAAGCAAAGGAAACAGGACAGCCCAGACTTCTGGTTACAGCCGCAGTGTCTGCCGGCAAAGGGACAATCGATGCTGGATATGAATTGCAGAGATAGGGAAGTAAGTACACAGACTCTGTAACTCAGAGCTGTAGCGGTGAGTGCAAGAACAGCTCATTACAGTTAATTAAGCAATTACTAGAACCTAAGAAAGGTCACGTTGAGTCAGACCAAGACCCATCAAGGCCAACATTCTGTCTCTAACAGTGGCATGCGAGCCAGAAATACCCACTAGATCCCAAAAAGTAGATCTGTTCTCAGCTCCTTTCCAGGGATGAACAATTGTTCTCCCATGTCTACCTGGCTAATAATTTTTTTATGGGCTTGTCTAACCCTCTTTCGAATCTATGTTGGTCACCTTAACCACATCCTCCTGCAACTACTACTACTACTACTTGACATTTCTAAAGCGCTACTAGGGTTACGCAGCGCTGTACAATTTAACATAGAAGGACAGTCCCTGCTCAAAGGAGCTTACAATCTAAAGGACAAATGTACAGTCAGTCAAATAGGGGCAGTCTAGATTTCCTGAAAGGTATAAAGGTTAGGTGCCGAAAGCAACATTGAAGAGGTGGGCTTTGAGCAAGGATTTGAAGATGGGTAGGGAGGGGGGCTTGGCGTAAGGGCTCAGGAAGTTTATTCCAAGCATAGGGTGAGGCGAGGCAGAATAAGCAACAAGTTCCACAGGTTAATTATGCGCAGTTTGTTTCCAATCTGCCGGCCATTAGATTCATGGAGTGTCCTTTTAGGTCTTTTGAACCTGTTCCAACCCCTTTCAGTCCTCTTTTCTCTGAGCTGAAGAGCCCGACCTTGTTAAACCTCTCTTCATAAGGCAGGGGTTCTATCCCTTTTGATTGTGCCACCTTCTCTGAACCTTTCCTGTTTCACTACATCTGTAGAGATGGGGCGTCACAGAGTGCACTAGGTCACATGGGAGGTGGGGCCAAAATTACACCCCATCCAATGTCTCCGCTGCTTGGCCATGACACAGTGGGTGGGGTGAGAGCTCTAGGGAGCACCTCAGGACTCTCCTGAACTGTACACCAATACTCAATGGAAAATCACACCAGGGACCTATACAGAGGCATAACGTGAGTCTCAGTTTTTCTCTCCATCTCTTGAGAAGAATTCCTAACATTATATTTGGGGTTTTAGCATTCTCCGAGGACAAGCAGGCTGCTTGTTCTCACGACTGGGTGACGTCCGCGGCAGCCCCCCCAACCGGAAAAAAAGCTTCGCGGGACGGTCGGCACGCAGGGCACGCCCACCGGCGTATGCGCGGCCGTCTTCCTGCCCGTGCGCGACCGCTCCCGCCATTCCTTTTTTTTCCGCGCCTGGAGAGAGTCGTGCCTGTGCCGACTCTCTCTGTTTCAGCCCCGGAAAAAAACCGTCGCGTTTACGCGAACCTTTTTATTTTCTTTTATATTTAATTTATCGCCGCGCGCTCCACTTTTCTTTTCTTTAAAAAAAAAAAAAAAAAAAGGAGCACGCGCTCCCATTTTCCCTCGCTTCCAGCGGGGACGTAGCGTTGCGGCCTAGTGGCCGCCACGGTCGTTTTTTCATTTTCGAGGTGTGAGTTCCGCCACCATCGACGACTTTAATTTCGCCGACGCGATTTTTCCGTCGATGTCCTCGAAGGTCCCGAGTGGATTTAAAAAGTGTGGTCGGTGCGGCCGGCCCATCTCGCAGACCGACACCCACGCTTGGTGCCTCCAGTGCCTCGGGCCGGAGCACAATTTCAAGTCGTGTCCCCTGTGTCTCGGTCTCCGGAAACGGACTCAGGTTGCGAGGCAAGTTCAACGGGACCGTATTTTTGGAACTTGCGCCGGCCCCTCGACGTCGACGGCATCGGTATCGACGCCCGGTCCTTCGGTACCGGTATCGATGCCCGAGCCATCGGCACCGATGGCATCGACCCCAGGAGAACAGGTCCCGTCGGCCCGCCGGTCCTCCGGTGAGGGTAGAGGTGAGAGGCCGCGTGGGCAGTCGGCCCGGTCACTCCCTCAGCCCGTGGCCCACGGGACCGAACCCTGTCTGACCCGGTTCCTCGAGACCGAGGGGGATCGTCATCCTCCTCCTCCATGCCTCCCCGCCGGTGACGGGCATCGGAAGAAGGATAAGAAGCGCCGTCACCGGTCGCCCTCGATGCACGTCGGAGAGGAGTCGACGCCGAAGCGTCTCCATCGAGAGGAGAGATCCCCGTCGGTGATAGAGGTGCCGACGCAACAGGGTCCTGGCACCTCGGTGCAGTCTCCTGGCTCCCACCAGATCCGGGCACCGACACCCCTACCGGCCCCACCGCCTTTCTCGGCAGCGGGCCTGGACGAGTGCCTCAGAGCCATCCTTCCGGGGATCCTGGAAGGGCTGATGCGCCAGGCTGGGCCGGCGCCGGGGGTGCTTGCGCCCTCGGCGCCGATGACTGTGGCGCCGGCAAGCTCTAGCCCGGCGCCGGGGCCGTCGACACCGCTGCCGCTTGCGGTGCCCGGTCTCGACCGCCACGCAGGTGGAGTCCCCGTCGACATCGATGGAGGGAGCTTCGTCCCCGCCGGCGCGGGATCCACCGCTCGACGACACCGAGGCCTTGGTGCCTCGACGTCGAGGCGGGCCCTGTTCAGGACTCAGCTACATGAGCTTATGTCCGATACCGAGGATGAGGCCTCGTGGGGGGAAGAGGAGGACCCTAGATATTTCTCCTCAGAGGAGTCTACGGGCCTTCCCTCGGACCCACGCCTTCACCGGAGAGGAAGCTCTCACCTCCTGAGAGTCTCTCCTTTTGCCTCCTTTGTGCGGGATATGTCTATCAGCATTCCCTTCCCCTGTGGTCTCTGTGGAAGAGCCGAGGGCCGAGATGCTCGAGGTCCTCGACTATCCATCACCACCTAGAGAGTCCTCCACGGTGCCGCTGCACAATGTCCTTAAGGAGACGCTGCTTCGGAACTGGGTGCGACCATTAACTAACCCCACATTCCCAAGAAAGCAGAGTCCCAGTACAGGATCCACTCTGACCCAGAGCTAATGCGGCCACAATTGCCCCATGACTCAGCGGTCGTGGATTCTGCTCTCAAGAGGGCAAGGAGTTCGAGGGATACCGCCTCGGCGCCCCCCCGGGGCGGGAGTCTCGCACTTGGACTCGTTGGGAGGAAGGCCTACCAATCCTCCATGCTCGTGCACCGCATCCAATCATACCCTGCTCTATATGAGCATCCACATGCGGACACCTATGTGCATCAACTGGCGGACCTGGTCGAGAAGCTCCGCCGGAGCAGTCCAGGCCTTATCAGGAGGTGGTCAGGCAGCTGAAGGCGTGCAGAAAGTTCCTGTCCAGGGGTATCTATGACACCTGTGACGTGGCATCTCGTGCTGCGGCCCAAGGTATAGTGATGCGCAGGCTCTCATGGCTGCGTGCCTCTGACCTGGACAACCGCACCCAGCAGAGACTGGCCGACGTCCCTTGCCGGGGGGATAACATTTTGGCGAGAAGGTCGAGCAGATGGTGGACCAACTGCATCAGCGAGAAACCGCTCTCGACAAGCTCTCCCACTGGGCGCCTTCAGCATCCACCTCCACAGGTGGACGTTTTTCCCGGGCCCGGCAGGCTGCACCCTATTCTTTTGCGAAGCGTAGGTACAACCAGCCGGCCCGAAGGCCTCGTCAGGCACAGGGACAGCCCCAGCACGCTCGTTCTCGTCAACAGCGTGCGCCTAAGCAGCCCCCTGCGCCTCCACAGCAAAAGCCGGGGACAGGCTTTTGACTGGATCCACGGGAACATAGCCACCCTACAAGTGTCCGTACCGGACGATCTGCCGGTCGGAGGAGGTTAAAATGTTTTCACCAAAGGTGGCCTCTCATAACCTCCGACCAGTGGGTTCTCCAAATAGTGCGGTGCGGATACGCCCTGAATTTGGCCTCCCTGCCTCCAAATTGTCCTCCGGGAGCTCAGTCTTTCAGCTCCCATCACAAGCAGGTACTTGCAGAGGAACTCTCCGCCCTTCTCAGCGCCAATGCGGTCGAGCCCGTACCACCCGGGCAGGAAGGGCAGGGATTCTATTCCAGGTACTTCCTTGTGGAAAGAAAACAGGGGGGATGCGTCCCATCCTAGACCTGAGAGGCCTGAACAAATTCCTGGTCAAAGAAAAGTTCAGGATGCTTTCCTTGGGCACCCTTCTGCCAATGATTCAGAAAACGATTGGCTATGTTCCCTGGATTTAAAGGACGCATACACTCACATCCCGATACTGCCAGCTCACAGACAGTATCTCAGATTCCGCCTGGGCGCACGGCACTTTCAGTATTGTGTGCTGCCCTTTGGGCTCGCCTCTGCCCACGAGTGTTTACAAAGTGCCTCGTGGTGGTGGCGGCGTATCTACGCAAGCTGGGAGTGCACGTGTTCCCATATCTCGACGATTGGCTGGTCAAGAACACCTCGGAGGCAGGAGCCCTCCGGTCCATGCAGTGCACTATTCAACTTCTGGAGCTGCTGGGGTTTGTGATAAATTACCCAAAGTCCCATCTCCTACTCAGTCTCTGGAATTCATAGGAGCGCTGCTGAATACCCAGACGGCTCAGGCCTACCTTCCCGAAGCGAGGGCTACCAATCTCTTGGCCCTGGCTTCGCAGACCAGAGCGTCTCAGCAGATCACAGCTCAGCAGATGTTGAGACTTCTGGGTCATATGGCCTCCACAGTTCATGTGACTCCCATGGCTCGTCTTCACATGAGATCTGCTCAATGGACCCTAGCTTCCCAGGGTTTCAAGCCACCGGGAATCTAGAAGATGTCATCCGCCTCTCCACCAGTTGCCGCACTTCACTGCTCTGGTGGACCATCCGGACCAATTTGACCCTGGGACGTCCATTCCAAATTCCGCAGCCCACGAAAGTGCTGACGACGGATGCATCTCGCCTGGGGTGGGGAGCCCATGTCGATGGGCTTCACACCCAGGGTCTGTGGTCCCTCCAGGAAAAGGATCTGCAGATCAACCTCCTGGAGCTCCGAGCGATCTGGAACGCACTGAAGGCTTTCAGAGATCGGCTGTCCTGCCAAATTATCCAAATTCGGACAGACAATCAGGTTGCAATGTATTACGTCAACAAGCAGGGGGGCACCGGATCTCGCCCCCTGTGTCAGGAGGCCGTCGGGATGTGGCGTTGGGCGTGTCAGTTCGGCATGCTCCTCCAAGCCACGTACCTGGCAGGCGTAAACAACAGTCTGGCCGACAGACTGAGCAGAGTATTGCAACCGCACGAGTGGTCTCTCCATGCCAGAGTGGTACGCAAGATCTTCCGAGCGTGGGGCACCCCCTCGTGGACCTTTTCGCCTCTCAGACCAACCACAAGCTGCTCTGTTCTGTTCCAGACTTCAGGCACACGGCAGGCTAGCGTCGGACGCCTTTCTCCTTCATTGGGGGACCGGCCTCCTGTATGCTTATCCTCCCATACCTTTGGTGGGGAAGACCTTACTGAAGCTCAAGCAAGACCGCGGCACCATGATTCTTAGCGCCCTTTTGGCCCCGTCAGATCTGGTTCCCTCTTCTTCTGGAGTTGTCCTCAGAAGAACCGTGGAGATTGGAGTGTTTTCCGACTCTCATTTCGCAGAACGACGGAGCGTTGCTGCACCCCAACCTTCAATCCCTGGCTCTCACGGCCTGGATGTTGAGGGCGTAGACTTCGCTGCGTTGGGTCTGTCTGAGGGTGTCTCCCGGGTCTTGCTTGCCTCTAGGAAGGATTCCACTAAAAAGAGTTACTTTTCAAGTGGAGGAGGTTTGTCGTTGGTGTGAGAGCAAGGCCCTAGAACCTCGTTCTTGCCCTGCACAGAACCTGCTTGAATACCTTCTGCACTTATCAGAGTCTGGCCTCAAGACCAACTCAGTAAGGAATCACCTTAGTGCGATTAGTGCTTACCATTATCGTGTGGAAGGTAAAGCCATCTCTGGAGAGCCTTTAGTCGTTCGATTCATGCGAGGCTTGCTTTTGTCAAAGCCCCTATCAAGCCTCCTACAGTGTCATGGGATCTCAACGTCGTCCTCACCCAGCTGATGAAACCTCCTTTTGAGCCACTGAATTCCTGCCATCTGAAGTACTTGACCTGGAAGGTCATTTTCTTGGTGGCAGTTACTTCAGCTCGTAGGGTCAGTGAGCTTCAAGCCCTGGTAGCTCATGCTCCGTATACCAAATTTCATCACAACAGAGTAGTGCTCCGCACCCACCCAAAGTTCCTGCCGAAGGTGGTGTCGGAGTTCCATCTTAACCAGTCAATTGTCTTGCCAACATTCTTCCCCAGCCGCATACCCGCCCTGCTGAACGTCAGTTGCACACATTGGACTGCAAGAGAGCATTGGCCTTCTACTTGGAGCGGACACAGCCCCACAGACAGTCCGCCCAATTGTTTGTTTCTTTCGACCCTAACAGGCTAGGGGTCGCTGTCGGGAAACGCACCATCTCCAATTGGCTAGCAGATTGCATTTCCTTCACTTACGCCCAGGCTGGGCTGGCTCTTGAGGGTCATGTCACGGCTCATAGTGTTAGAGCCATGGCAGCGTCGGTGGCCCACTTGAAGTCAGCCACTATTGAAGAGATTTGCAAGGCTGCGACGTGGTCATCTGTCCACACATTCACATCACATTACTGCCTCCAGCAGGATACCCGACGCACAGTCGGTTCGGGCAGTCGGTGCTGCAGAATCTGTTTGGGTGTAAATCCAACTCCACCCTCCAGGACCCGAATTTATTCTGGTCAGGCTGCACTCTCAGTTAGTTGTTCTTCGTAGGTCAATTTTCTGTTATACCCTCGCCGTTGCGAGGTTCAATTGACCTGGGTTCTTGTTTTGAGTGAGCCTGAGAGCTAGGGATACCCCAGTCGTGAGAACAAGCAGCCTGCTTGTCCTCGGAGAAAGTGAATGATACATACCTGTAGCAGGTGTTCTCCGAGGACAGCAGGCTGATTGTTCTCACCTACCCTCCCTCCTCCCCTTTGGAGTTGTGTGTTTCATCTTTTGCTAGTCATTCAACTGGCGGGAGCGGTCGCGCACGGGCGGGAAGACGGCCGCGCATGCGCGGTGGGCGTGCCCTGCGTGCCGACCGTCCCGCGAAGCTTTTTTCCGGTTGGTGGGGGCTGCCGCGGACGTCACCCAGTCGTGAGAACAATCAGCCTGCTGTCCTCGGAGAACACCTACAGGTATGTATCATTCACTGTTCTGGAACATTGTGCTAAAAATTCCAACAAATTATCCAGAATAGATGTAAGACCTTTTTCTTGGGTGGTGACTCCTAACTCAGAATCCAGAATCGTGTATCTGTAAACTTGGATTATTTTCCCCATGTGCATCATTTCGCAGTTGTCCGCATTAAATTTCAACTGCTATTTAGATGTCTAGTCTCCCAGTCTAAGATCCTTTTGTAAATCCTCACAATCCTCAGTCATTTTTGAGTCATCTGTAGATTTGATCGTCTCACTCGTTACTCCTATCTCCAGACCATAAGCAGGCCATGCCCACTTTTTGCATTATTTTTTCTGCTACGCACTGACTCACAGCCTCTATGGTCTAAAGACTTAGAAGAAAGTTTGGGCCATGTCCATACCTACATCCATCCAGATTAAAGCCCATAAATGTTCTTTTTACTGAAATGAATACCGTCAATATATCCCATTGTAACAAAGTGGACTTGGCCCCCTTTTTTCTCAGAGGCTCAATTATGAATATGTTAAACAGCATTGGTACCAATACAGACCCTTGGGACACACTACCAGTGACTCTTTAACTTTTGGATAATTGACCCTTCAGTCCTGTTCTGTTTCCTGTGTTTTAGCCAGTTTGCAATCCATAAAATATACCTCTTCTATTGCATCATTCTTTAATTTCCTTAGGAGCCCTCTCCCTTCCCAACACTAATCACTAACACCCCCCTTCCCCCCCCCCCCAAAAAAAAAAAAAAATACTCAAATTAAATGATCTGGACACACAAGAAATGCAGGAAAAATGTTATTTTTAATAATGAAAATACAAATTATATTAGTATGTAAATTTATTCAAAGGTTTCATATTTTACTGCAGAAGTTTAGGGACTTTGTAGAATCTACTCTGAGTGACTGCAGGAATCCAGACGTTGTTCTAATGGTGGTATTTATTTCCTTCTCCATTTCAGAACTTTAGATTTTATCAGTGTGATGACCTATGACTTCCATGGAGGCTGGGACACGTTCACAGGACACAACAGCCCACTTCATCAAGGGTGTGCTGACCAGGGTGACTTTATCTACTTCAACTGTGTAAGGACATATCTTTATCCGCTGATCCACCAGATCTCTGTGGTGAAAGTCACTGATTTGGAAGAGTTTCCTCTGCTTTGTCTGCAGGAGTTTGCTATGAAATACTGGAAAGATAATGGTGTCCCGGCTGAGAAGCTGATTATGGGATTTCCAACCTATGGAAGAACCTTTCGACTCACCACCTCTAATACAGATGTTGGTGCTCCAGCCTCTGGGGCTGGTTCTTCTGGGCCTTATACTCGGGAGGCTGGTTTCTGGGCCTATTATGAGGTAAAGTGGGCTCTGGATTAAGAGAATGAGTTCTGGGTTTATGAGGTAAAGAGTGTATTGGATTAAGAGAAGAGGTGGGAAGTCTGGATGTTGGATTAAATAGGATCAGATCTCATCTCGTATGCTCATCAGCCTGGGATGGTAGAAGCCAGAGAGTGACGGTGATGAACCTAAGAGACCTGAAGAGGTATTCTGCAGGCACCCAAGTTGTGGAATTCTCTTAGAGCAGTGTAGATAGAAATAACCACTCAGACTGGATAGTCCCTACCTGTGTTATCTCTTATGGTACTATATAAATTAATTCGAGGATCCTTTTATTATCTAAACTATTGATTGCATTTACTTTTTATTTTTGTAGATGATGCTTGAAGTGGAAATTTTTTTGCTTATATCCTCTCTGTTAATAATAATTTATTCTGGCAGATATGCACATTCTTAACCGGAGCTACTGTTAATTGGATTGAAGATCAGAAGGTCCCATATGCCTACAAAGGCAGCGAGTGGGTTGGATTTGATAACGCCAAGAGTTACGAGTACAAAGTAAGGTTCTCTCTTTTCAGTTTCTCATGTAACATTCCATGTGGATCGACAGGGATGTGTCTTTCATTGACCTCCTGCTCTCCACAGCAACTCAGGGATTTGGGACACAAACGTCCATTTTTTTAAAAGTTTAACAAGGTTACTTTATTGAGAAAATGAGATACAAAAAAAAATATAGTAAACATTCAGAAAGTTACTACCAGAAAGAGTAAAAAATCCCACAATGAACCCCCAGAATCAGGAAGTACTTTCAATTTTTGCGTCAAAGTTTACCTCCAAATCTTTACCTCCAAATCTCCCTTGAACACCAAAGTCCAACTTCCATTATTTTCAGGTTTTTTTCTTCTCTTGCTGTCTTCTCCACTTGTTCCCATATTCAGTTTAATTTCCAAATGCAAATCCAACGACTACTTTACCCTGAACTTTGCATCGGTTCTCAAAGAAAACATACAAACGTTCCTTCCCTTTGAAAAGTGCCCCACGGAGGTTTGTACCTTCTGTTTTCTGCAGGAGCCTCTTCCATACCAGTAATCTAGTCACGGTTTCTTCACCTTTCTTACTTGGGCCTATATACTTTTTAGCCAGGTAAAGGCTGTGAAATCTTCAGGCAATCACTTTACCCAGTAAATTGATATTTACCCATTAAAGGGGAAGCTTTCTCAATATGGGTTACTGCTGTTAGGGTGAATCATTTTACTGTGAACCCCAGTTATTAGTAACTAGGTCTCACTGATAACTACACCCGTAAATGGCTTCTGAAAATTGCTCCCAATTGGCTAATCCATGACCTTCAGCCCCCCTACGTTAGATTAGGTTAGGGTGGTGGACCTTGGTCCTGGGAACTGAGTTCGATTCCCACTTCAGGCACAGGCAGCTCCTTGAGACTGTGGGCAAGTCACTTAACCCTCCATTCCCCATGTAAGCCGCATTGAGCCTGCCATGAGTGGGAAAGCACGGGGTACAAATGTAACAAAAAATAAAAAAAACACATTTCAGTAGGAGGTTGACGCCCTCTTTACTAACTACTGAGTTACTGTCCTAGTGTTAGCAACTGATCTCTGAGATTTGCATTCATGAACTTGCTCAATTAGAACATAAGAGTAGCCATACTGGGCCAGACCAGTGGTCCATTTGCCTAGTATCCTTTTTCCAGGTCACAACTATCTTGGCAGAAACCCAAAGAGTAGCAAGATTCCATGCGACCAATTAGACTACACTTCTCATTTCAGTTCATGAATGGCACAGGCAAGTTTTGCTTTCCTACAGATTTGTCCAAGAAACTCAACACACAAGAATCCCTGTGCATTGGTCTTTGGCTGCTCCCACAGATTCCATTATATAAAGCAGGAACACAGTTATTTTGTGCTACGTTATGGTCTATGGTCCTAGATGAAGCTGAGCAGAGGAATCTGTGGCTGTTGGTTTAGGAATGTTCTGAAGTATTGGCTGTTCACTCATGTATTCAACCGATTATTAGCTGATTTTTTTGTTTTATCATATTTGTGCTTTGACATTGAGTTGTTTTGGGGACTTTTTTTTTAACTTTATTTATTTTTGCTTTCAATATAAGATGGGTTATTAAACTTGCAATAAATCAGTACTGTCCTTCAGTTTTAACCTTCTGATTTCACCTAACGTCATCCCTAGTGGAGTAGCCTAGTGGTTAGTGCAGTGGACTTTTGGGGAACTGAGTTCGATTCCCACTGCAGCTCCTTGTGACTCTGGGCAAGTCACTTAACCCTCCATTGCCCCTGGTACAAAATAAGTACCTGAATATATGTAAACAGCTTTGAATGTAGTTGCAAAAACCTCAGAAAGGCTGTATATCAAGTCCCATTTCCCTTTCCCTATTTGAGATTCTACATGGAATGTTGCTATTCCACTAGCAACATTCCATGTAGAAGCCTGCCCTTGCAGATCAGCAACGTACGTACGTGCAGGACGTCAGACTCACAGAAACAGAAGCCTGCGCGCCCGCATTGGTGATCTGCAAGGGCAGGCTTCTACATGGAATGTTGCTAGTGGAGGAGTAGCCTAGTGCTTAGTGCAGCGGACTCTGATCCTGGGGAACCGAGTTTGATTCCCACTGCAGCTCCTTGTGACTCTGGGCAACTTACTTAACCCTCCATTGCCCCTGGTACAAAATAAGTACCTGAATATATGTTAACCACTTTGAATGTAGTTGCAAAATCTCAGAAAGGCAGTATATCAAGTCCCCTCTTCCCTTTCCCTTTCCCTTATGACATCACAATATCAGAAGTGAGCCAAGTATCGGGCAATCAAGCCATTGTGACATCACTGATGAGGTTGGCTCTTATTGGTGGAATGAGTGGAGGAGTAGCCTAGTGGTTAGTGCAGTAGACTTTGATCCTGGGGAACTGTATTGGGCAATCAAGCCATTGTGACATCACTGATGAGGTTGGCTCTTATTGGTGGAATGAGTTGAGGAGTTGCCTAGTGGTTAATGCAGTGGACTCTGATCCTGGGGAACTGAGTTCGATTCCCACTGCAGCTCCTTGTGACTCTGGGCAAGTCACTTAACCCTCCGTTGCCCCTGGTACAAAATAAGTACCTGAATATATGTAATCCGCTTTGAATGTAGTTGCAAAAACCTCAGAAAGGCGGATATCAAGTCCCATTTCCCTTTCCCTAGGCATGGTTGGACCTCCAAATCTTTTCCTTCCTCTGCCGCCACTCACAGTTTTCAGGGCTCTGCTTCAATGATGCAGTGAATGCTGAACTAAGGCAGCCTGCGCTCAGGGGCAATGATGGGGAGGACAGAGCTGCTGTGGGACCTGTCAAAGTGGACTAACTCAATGTTCACATTCACTTCTATCACAGAATACAGCACTGAAGAGCCCCTGAGTCCAAGGGAAGAGGGCAATGAGAGCAGGGGAAGAGTCTGAGATCCAAAGGGGAGTGGAGGTCTGCAGGGTGGTGGGGGACAGAAACTTTCCCACTCCCAAAAGTCAGTCAGAACAGGCAGAGAGTAGCTTAAATCCCAAAGCATCATGGGACATGTAGTTTGTCTCCATCCCAACATACCTAGAAAGATACAGCATAAAGGCCAAATGGCCCATCCCCGGTATCAACTATCTCCTCTTCTCCCCAAGAGATCCCACACTTTCTTGAATTAGATACAGGTCTCCTTGTATCCACCACCCTTTCTGTACAAAAGTATTTCCTTAGATTACTCCTGAGCCTACAGCCTTTAAACTTCATCCTATACCCTCTCGTTCCTAGTGATAAACGTTAAAAAGAAACCAAAAGACATGTCCAGTTCTCACACCGTGGACTTGTCACTGAAAGACAGAGGAAAGTTCCAGTCAGCTGATCAGGACTGTGGATTACTAAATGGTTATGTTTAACAGAACAGAGACAGGATGGTGCCTACATACCTAGTTTTGCTTTTGATGACATTCTGAGCTTTACTGAGCCCTTCCTTTGACCTGTGCACAGGTGGAGTTCTTGAAGGCCAATGGGTTTGGAGGAGCTATGGTTTGGGCCATTGACCTGGATGATTTCAGCGGGTCATTCTGTGGGGAAGGAGTTCATCCACTCATTAGCAAACTGAAATCTCTCCTTGGACTGATAGATTCAGGTATGCAGATATTTCTATTTCATGACTTGGGGACTTTGCACCGCTGTTGGTTACACTTTGACTGTGACTATTCAGGGCCCGATATGCAGACGTCTATTTCAGTTACTAGAGCTGGGTTTCAATGTATTTCTCTTACCAGTTACATTTTTAAAGGGTTTTATTCATTGCTTGTTCAATATAGCTATCTTTCAGGAGCTTGGGACAGTAGTGCTGCCTGGGGGCATAATATTGGGGACACTAGTGCTATTCTATGTAAAGTTGCTGCAGTCTTGTGGAATTTTGCGATCTAGTTTGAAAAAGTTTGTAAATTGAAAATACAGAATGCAAATATCAAATTACTTCATTACGTTCCAAGCTAACCAAAAATTAAAGAGTAAGAAGGTCCCTAAAGGGGGCCATTCAATATTTCTGGCGCCTCCAATTAGGCATCTGTTGACCACATGGTAGCCAATTACCTTCTTCTGTGGAACCGGCTAGTAACGCGCTCGCACTTGGGTCAGCCATAGAGCAGGTGGACGTGTGAACATTAGTGTGGTAGGTCCACGTGAAACTTCCACTATTCTGTAGATTGTGTGTAAGTGGGAGCCCCGCCCATTGCTCTGCTCCTGTGCACACCTGCCTTGCAAATATGCCCTAAGTAGTTTAAGCTGGGGATTGCAGAACAGCACGTGTGTGTGTGTGTGTGTGTGTGTGTGTGTATAAACACACCCAGAGGCCTAAATGCCAGAATTCTAAAAATTTGCACATGTAACAGTCTCTAACGTTAAAAGCCCATTTTGCATAGGGGCTGTACATGGGAAGGGGTATTTCCCTGGCAATTTACAGAGCTTTTTATAAAATACATATAAGGACACACAGCAGTGCATCTGTATTTTCTAGCACATACAGCCAGCGAGCGTCCAGGACATACGCAAGCAGAAAAAGAGTGGCATCACTCAGGAGACATATACATGAGCATGAGCTTAGCCGAGATTGGGTGGCAGAGCCAGTGGGGGGAGGTGGGGCTGGTGGTTGGGAGGTGGGCCTTGTTCTGGACAGACTTCTACGGTCTGTGCCCTGAAAATGGCAGAAACAAATCAAGGTCAGGTATACACATAAAGTAGCACATATGAGTTTAAATTGTTGGGCAGACTAGATGGACCGCGCAGGTCTTCTTCTGCCGTCATCTATGTTACTACCTGATTCACTGTGTGCTTACATAGGGTATATGTACTGTATTTAAAAAGCAGCAGGTACAAGAGGAGGCACTTTAGCAAAATAAGTTTCTTCTGAATTTTGGAAGTGGCATCAGATGCCACATAGGGTACTTTGTTCCCTCAGATGCAAAAGACAGGGCAGGAAGGGCATGTTTCTAGAAGAATGTGTCTGGATGTAATGCCTCACTAGCTCCTCTTCCAAAACAAGGATACCTTTTAACTTTCCCATCTTTGGCAGACTGTAAACCATGTTCCACAATCACCCCACCCACCACCACTAGCGGAGGCGGTGGAGGAGGAGGAGGAGGAGGAGACGGAGGCTTCTGTGATGGGAAAGCTGATGGTATTTACGCTGATCCTGAAGACAACAGCAAATTTTACTCCTGTGCTGGAGGCATCACCTTCCCCATGCAGTGCTCAGATGGTCTGGTGTTCGATCCTAGCTGCAAATGCTGTAACTGGCCATGAAATCACCATCTCAAGGCAGAGCGAGAGACTATTAAGCAAAATGTGTTATAATAAAGTGTTCAGTGATAACAGGCCTGATGAACAGTTTCACTCTGTGCATGAAGTTACTGCTGAGTGATTTCGAAAGACAATTTGGCATAACTTCAAGTTTAGCAAAGTTGGCGTTGGACAGCGTTTTATATAAATATTGGCCGCTAAGGCTGAATTAGATCTGGAAATTAAGTGCCAGGGTCTAATTCACAGGCCAATAACCAGTGCTGATACTTAGATACATGGGCGTAGAGGGGGTGCAAGGGGGCAGTGCCCCCCCAAACGATGATGACTTACCCGACGTTGCTTCGGCGAACGGGCGGGCGAGCGAGCAGAGGTTGTAAAAGCAGCAAGCAGGCATGCTCTTCTCCATCCGCTTCCCTGCCCTCTCAGCGTCCCGCCTGAAATGACATCAGAGGAAGGCGGGACGCAGAGAGGGCAGGGAAGCGGACGGAGACGAGCGTGCCCGCTTGCTGCTTTTACAACCTCCGCTCGCTCGCCCGCCCATTCGCCGCTGGAGTGGAAATGCTGGATCCTCGCTCCTGTCTAGTCCACTGGAAGGTAGGAAGCCATTTGGTAAATCTTTTTATGGGAGATGCTGCGAAGGGGGAGACAGGGAGGGGGAGACGCTGGATAGAATGGGGAAGGGGATGGATAGAAACATATTAACATATTCATTTGCATATATATATATATATATATATATATACAAATGAATATGCTAATATGCTCCGCCCCATCCTTTGCCCCCCCCAAATGAAACAGTCAAACTACGCCCATGCTTAGATAACTTACTGGGCAGGTAACACCACATAAAATGCACTGAATGCTTGAATAACTTCTGGGTCTTCCTTGACTCCACTCCTGGTCTATCCCACCACTAACCGGAGACTGCTGAGGGGGTCAGAGTCATTTTCAGCAAGTATTAAGGTCTGGGTCAAGCGATGCGATTGAAGACTCTCCTGCCCCGAACCGACAGTGAAGTGAAACAGATGTGTAACTGCTCACTATTCTGGTAACTTCCAGGGATCATTGAACGGATTCTATTCATTTAACTATTGTGGTTACAAATGTAAATTGACAACAATATTCTTCCTGCTGACAAATCCATGAACAGAAGTTATTACAAAACACTCACTTGGTAACAGAGAGTTACTTGAAACTTTCCTCAGAATTTTACACTAATAAAAACTTCCTGTCATTTCCCTAAATTAAATCTGGACACAACAGACAAAAAAAAATGCATTATACTATACCAGACAAGCTACAGTTCAGAGTCTGCTGCAGAAACTCCTGTAGGGTGAGAGTCAAGGAGCTAAACAGAGCCTGATCAAAACCGAAACTGGCCGCTCAGTTTCGGCAGAAAATGAAACAGAAACTCTCCCCCCCCCCCCCCAGAGCCTATCCCCCTGGGTTTACCTTGTCATTGGTAGGTAGTGAGCACAGGCACATCCCCACTTGCTCCTCCTTACGGCCAGCTCCAGTCAAAATGGCTCCCATGACTTCCACCATCAGTCTCAAGAGGCTGCCGCGGCAAGACTCGGTAGAAATTTCCACTGAGCAGCAGCACTGGGCAGGAATGAGTGGGTTTGTTCCTGTCCCCAAAGAGGTCATTAGACCATTAGGGTTTCTTAAACTAGGCCCGGGCCAATGGGTGGTCAGGCAGGATGGGGGCTGGAGAGTGATCATAGGGGAGCTGTGGGGGGGGGGGGGGGGGGGAGTTTCAGTTTTAGCTCTGAAACCTGAACCCAGATTTTGGACTGGCTTCAGTGCCAAAACCGAAATTCGGTTGGCCTCTAGAGCTAAATGTGATCCCTAGAAGAGATAGGTTCAGAAAGGTGCTTGAACATTATCTTGGCTAGGGTAGGAGTGGATAAACATGTCCTGCTACAGTATGTGTAGCCAATGTTATACACCTTGTATATGCGTGACTAGCAAGTTCCTTAATTCTTCTCTCAAAGGCCTGGTTGAAGAGCCAAGCTTTCCCTGCTTCCTGAAGTAGATAGTCTTGTGTTAAGGGGAGCCTTTCAGGGAGTGCATTCCAGAGTGTGGGGGCTACTCTGGAGAAGGCTCGCTTGTGAATGTCACATCCTGTAATGTCCTTTGGAGAAGGTGTGGTTAGGGAAACTCCTGGGAGAACTTTAGTGACCTTGGAGTGTGTAGAGGGAGATCCTGTTCTTCAAGTAACTCTGGCCCATTTCCTTTAGGTGGTGAAACAGAGAGTTTTAAATTTGGCCCTGTATTGTACTGGTAGCCAGTGAAGTTTTTGCAAAAATGGTGTGATGTGGTCATGTCACTTGCAACCTTCTATTAGTCTTGCCGCCGCATTCTGAATCAATTGGAGCTGGTACAGACCCTTTGTAGTCAGACCAGTGTAGAATGCATTACAGTAATCCACAATTGAGACATGATTTGCCTTCTCAGTGTAAGGTGAGAGCAGAGCTGTTGATTTGGGGGATTCCAAGGTTCCTGACTTCTTGTGATTTGAGGAGGAGTTCGTATTTTGTTTGTTGCTCAAGAAGAATTCTGCAGGCTGGAAAAAGTTGGGTGTAAATGAAGACAGATATGAAGTGTTTGAGTCAACTCTAGGAGACAGGGACAGAATTGCTTTTTACTTCTGATTCTGGACTTTATAAATAGGGCAGAGAAGTGGGGAGCTGTGTCCAGCTACAGTTTTGCTTGCTGTATTGAGCTCTACAGGACGGCCAGTCCATCCTGACACTAACCTTGAAAACTGTTGCCTACCGTTAAGTTTAGATCATGTAAGTCTGAGAAGTTATACAACCTGACTTCCTGTCTACCTTGGAGAGGGTCTTTCTAAGACTGTCTTTACTGACTCTGAGTATAAAGGGGGAGTCCGGTGTCCAGCTCAGAGAGTGGCCTTGCCAGCAGCAGGGGACGACAATATTCAATGAATATTGACAATGCCCGTGTAACTCATGGTTCCACCCAGACTCTGCCCCTTACCTGCTCCAGCACTACAGCGATTTGCCTGGATTTCAGTGACAGCAGCTAGTTAGGTGCTGCTGGAAATCTGACCTGGCCAGCCCTACTTAACCTATCTGGATTAGAGGCCTGCTGTCTGTTTCTCTGTTTACGTTAAGCTGTGTCTCTCTAATCAGAATGAAAATATTGCCATATTATTAACATTCAACTACAGCAAAGAAGTCAGTGCATCATCCTTCCTCATTTGGCTCCTAGACATGATTCTGGTGACCAACTAAACAGAGAGGAAGAAAAGTCACCCCAAAACGTGGCAGGTGGTACATTTTTATTGAATTAACTGAAAATATTTTTACTTCAGAGAGCTCAACACCACCTTTAAGACATATTAATACAGCGACATTTTTCTAAAGCAACATGATTATTTTAAGTGTAAACTGAGCCCACGGCCAGCCTTTAATACAGAGGTAGTAAAGCTCAGCCTGGGACTTAGCGACAACTGAAGTCAGGTCTTTTCCGAGCACCCAACTGTTATGCTCTGGTGTGAGGCACCTGGCTCCGCTCTCAGCTGTAATAGAGGCTCAGGTAGGCTACCCGGTTTCTGTTCTTCCGGAATTCTTTATCTGTTATCAGCTGAAATTAAACATAGAATGGATAGACAAAATTAGACAAAACCGAACTCTCTATACCTGACTACTTCAGTAACTCTATCACTAACGAACGTTAATACACCACTACCTTATTTCTCACGCCGAAATGAACTGATTATCTAATTTAATTTATAATTTACTCTACATCTATGTACTTAATGCAATACCACCTGTATTTCTCACTCCGGAAATGGCGACTTGAGTTGCGCATGCAAATCTGGTCATGTTCTGATTTACGAGCGCAACTTCATTGGCTTAATAAAGTCAATCAGTGTCAATAACTGCAATTAACAAGCAATTATTGCCACTAATTAGCTGTAATTAGAATTTACGCGCACAACTTTCTAAATTCTAAGACGCACATCTGAAAAGGGTGTGTGGGCGTAGGCGAGGCATGGGTGGGTCACGGGCGTTCTAGAATTCACGTGCAGTGTTATAGAATATGCCCGTTCCACGTGTAACTTAGGCCTTGGCATTGACGCCAGGTTTTATTTGGCATAAATAACTGTGACTGGAAACAGTGCTGGGCGGATTCTCTAAATCGCACCTAACATTAGGCATAGGATACACCTAGCCCTAAGGGCCTAAATTAGGCTCATAAATCTAAGGAACTGAATGGCAGGCCGAAATTTCTAAGCACAACTTTTAAGCTCCTAAATGAAGATACATTTTCAGCTGAAAACTTGGGCACTTAAATCAGGCTGAAAATTGAGCTTAAATTTAAGAGCTTAACTTAGGAGCAAACATTTGGGAGCTCAGCGTTTTGAATATCAAACCTAAGATGTATAAATAAAGCTAGTCCGTCAGTTCCCTGGTTGCTCAAAATGTAAACTGTAATGGTAAACCACCGCTATAAATCTCAACCAAACTATAAATTGTAAATCAAAATGCTGTAATTGTTAACCAGAATGTAATTGTGAGCCACTTTGAACCAAAACTTGTTTTGGATAACAGAGAGATACAAGAATGCATACATAAATAAATAAATAAATAAATAAATAAATAAATCCCTTTTCCAACAAGCTATAGGGTAAAAGATGGATGTCATGTGTCCACACTTAGTCACCTCTCCTCTCTCCAGTCGGTTCAAAACTCTGCTGCCCGTCTCATCTTCCGCCAGGGTCGCTTTACTCATACTACCCCTCTCCTCAAGACCCTTCACTGGCTCCCTATCCGTTTTTGTATCCTGTTCAAACTTCTTCTACTAACCTGTAAATGTACTCACTCTGCTGCTCCCCAGTATCTCTCCACACTCGTCCTTCCCTACACCCCTTCCCGTGCACTCCGCTCCATGGATAAATCCTTCTTATCTGTTCCCTTCTCCACTACTGCCAACTCCAGACTTTGCTCCTTCTGTCTCGCTGCACCCTACACCTGGAATAAACTCCCTGAGCCCCTACGTCTTGCCCCATCCTTGGCCACCTTTAAATCTAGACTGAAAGCCCACCTCTTTAACATTGCTTTTGACTCGTAACCACTCGCCTCCACCTACCCTCCTCTCCTCCTTCCTGTACACATTAATTGATTTGATTTGCTTACTTTATTTTTTGTCTATTAGATTGTAAGCTCTTTGAGCAGGGACTGTCTTTCTTCTATGTTTGTGCAGCGCTGCATATGCCTTGTAGCGCTATAGAAATGCTAAAGTAGTAGTAGTACCCCTCCTCAAGTCCCTTCACTGGCTCCCTATCCGTTTTCGCATCCTGTTCAAACTTCTTCTACTAACCTATAAATGTACTCACTCTGCTGCTCCCCAGTATCTCTCCACACTCGTCCTTCCCTACACCCCTTCCGTGCCACTCCGCTCCATGGATAAATCCTTCTTATCTGTTCCCTTCTCCACTACTGCCAACTCCAGACTTCGCGCCTTCTGTCTCGCTGCACCTACGCCTGGAATAAACTTCCTGAGCCCCTACGTCTCGCCCCATCCTTGGCCACCTTTAAATCTAGACTGAAAGTCCACCTCTTTAACATTGCTTTTGACTCGTAACCACTTGTAACCACTCGCCTCCACCTACCCTCCCTCTCTTCCCTCCTCACATTAATTGATTTGATTGCTTACTTTATTTATTTTTTGTCTATTAGATTGTAAGCTCTTTGAGCAGGGACTGTCTTTCTTCTATGTTTGTGCAGCGCTGCGTATGCCTTGTAGCGCTATAGAAATGCTAATAGTAGTAGTAGTCTCTTGTAATCAGAGGTGATATTTGATGTCATAATGCCTCATCCACCAATAAGAGCCAACCTCATCAGTGATGTCACAATGGCTTGATTGTCCTATACTTGGCTCACTTTATTACATAGCTCTTTGAGCAGGGACTGTCTTTCTTCTATGTTTGTGCAGCGCTGCGTACGCCTTGTAGCGCTATAGAAATGCTAAATAGTAGTTTAAGTTTTTTTTTCATGTTTTCCACCTTCTGATCACAAATTTACCTCTGAGGACCTGTTCTGCGAAATACTTTTAACAAATTGGGTGCCAAGTCCTTACCTCTGACTTTAAGGTCCTCTCTCGCCAGCGACGGCACCAGAGACCAGTCTGGGGACCCAAATTCATTGGCCATGATACCTTCCTATTCTCACAGAGTTCGTGACTGTACTGTGTACGTGGGCTAAAGGCAAACAAACCCCAAGGCCTATTAAAGTAACAGGGAACAACAGTGCTAAAGTCTGCTCCCACCACGACAATGTCCTAAGAGCAGACAGAACAACCAGGCCAGATCGGTTTCATTCTGGACTAAGGGGGTATATATCTGTCAGCACCCAATGGGCAGAAAGAGAGCTCCGAGCCCGATTACAGACTCTAAAACACCCTCCCTTGCTCTTTCTAATCTGTATGATATGTGTCTGCTGTCCAGGTGTCCGTCCCAGTCTGTCTGTCTGTTGTCTAGTGGCCAAGGAGGCCTTTTCCCGCTCTCTTCAATGAAAGGATACATCTCGACATACCCAGGGAATAATGTGGCGTCTGACATCCTCTTCTCAAACCGTTCTGTTTTGGCAGAAAATGGAGCAAAATTTGGTGTAAATACTCTCTCCTTCATCCATACTGACTGGTATTCTGAGGGTGATGGAAGATCCCGCTAGTTCAGAAATGTCAAAATTAAAAAAGGAGTTGCAGCCATGAAAACGAAAGCTAAATGCAAAGAAGAAACTATAATGACACTATATCGACTGCACCTTTTGAAAACAAGCAATATTCCAAGCCATGAGTGTACTTTGAAATGCGTGGACTGTAGCTTTCCTGACAAAACTGAAGCCACTCCTGACCCACAGAGCCTGAGAGTTCTGATAGGCATTCAGAAGCAAACGTGGGCGCTAGAGGCTATTAGCACCATGCTACCGCCCCCCAGCATGATCCGAGCCCCCGACGTGAAACAACACGCTTGCAGGCTCTGACCGAAAGCATGCAAATGCATGCTCAACATATTCCAATGATCAGTGGTAGCTCACCAAACATTGGCATGCTGCATGTGGCAAACCCTACACCAGCTCGAAGCTGGCGTTAGGGCTTGTGGAACATTGGGAGGAATGGCGAGCCCTGTCCATTCATATGCTAGCAGGCCCCCATCCCATTCCCCCCTGCAGGAGGCCCTGAGTCCCTACCTCAGCTGGCAACACGGAGGCTGGAGGTCTGGTGACCTCCAGTCCCCTGACCCCACCCCCCCTGACACAATTTCACCTCCCCAAAAACGCCCTGGTGCAAGCAACCCCCCCCCGCCCCCAACCTGGTCTTGTAGCGGCCTGCCCTGGTACACTCTTTTTTCTCTTCCAGGGCCGCCTTGCAAATGGTGGCACCCAGCCTTGCCCAGTGGCATCCTGGATGCGATGGTTGAGGCTTCACCAATATTAAGGTACCGGGGGTGGCCCATTAGAGTATCAGTTTTGGGGGTGTGCTTGAGTTTGCAGCCACTGAGCCCCCAGGGCTTTTTATGGGGGGGGGGCGGTGAAATTGTGTCGGGCAGTCAGGGGGCTGGAGGTCGCCGGCTTGTCGGGGGGTAGGGGCCTGGAGCCCCATGTCACTGGCTTGGGGTAGGGGTGGAGGTTCGGGTGGGGGGGGGGAACTAAGCCACCAGAGCCTGCAGCTGCAGGGGGATCTGGGGTCCCGCACCTGTTTTGACAATCCTCCCAAATTTTACCCTATGATCAGAGAGAATAGCGTGCTTAAATTTGCATGCTATTATCTCTGATCATAGGGCGTGTAAAGCCCCACGCTGTTCCAGCGCTATTTTAGAGCGCTACTTGGAACAGCACAGGGCTTTCGATCATCTGCCCATCAATGGTTCCCTGCTCCGATACCCAGGAGCACTCCCTCCCTCACACACACTAGCAGACTCAAGGCTCTGCACAGTCTCCCCTTACAATTACAGGACAACCAGCAGGAGAGCTGCAGTGCTGAAAAATTTCAATTCTACAATTCTTGGTCAGAGCCAGAATTGAGGCCATGATGGCCACAACTTACAAGAACTTTATGAAAGCAAAATGCTGCTGGTTTTCTATTTACCTTCCAGTCTGGGGAAATCTCGCCTTTTCTTGCACCCACGTGTAACCCTTTAAACTCTGCGGTTTCATACGCAGGCATATATCATTCCAGTCACCTGTCATTGCAAAGCAAAACACCCAACTTCTGTGTAAAGTTGTTACATCACCTCACATAAGAGAATATTTCTGCCCATTTCCCAAAATTATAACAAGAAATGGAATGGAACCTACATGGGACACATGCTTATCCTGGATCGTAGCATGGAATATTGCAGCTCTTTGGATTCTGGAATCTGGT